>NW_028234425.1:39211978-39216978 GCF_977035675.1 Penaeus japonicus | reverse complement strand
TTTCCTCCGATACCTCTGGATTTGGCTTTTGTCGAGTGCGTGCGTGTTAGCGAGTGTTCGTGTAAGATCGTTTTGCTGTTGGGTTGTTCAATAGCTGCAAGGCAAGGTTCACGATCTTGAACAATAGTCTTCAATGCATTCTGCTTCAGAAGACATGAATGCAATGTCAGAACCCTGTATGATAATCGCAAGAGTTGCAATAATCCTGCGCGAAATGTCTCCGAGCAGCTCTAGTTGTTTCTGGAAGTTTACACGCAGTATTACGAGTCGATGTGTGAGAACGTCATCAACGGAGACGCGCCGACGACAAAGGGTGTTCGCTGACAGTGGGTTGATGGATTTCTTCTTGAAATATTCCGCTTAACATTTGACGAGATGCATGAGTGTGCGGCGACAGCATTGGAAAATGCAGCGGAGATAATGAATGTCCGTAACTTGATGGGTATGCGCTATTATAGATGTGAAAGTCTGCAGGAAGAGACAAGCCCTGAAAGTTTCTGAACTCAGACTTGCAGTGATACGTGTTGTAATGGTGGTGTGAGTGAATGCAACTTGAGCAGAGTGGCACTTTTGCACAGGGCATTGTTGTTCTGACATTAACCAACCTCTTAGCAGAGTGGGTGAATGCGGTGTGTCTCACAGGGGCGCTACACTCGGCCAAGACAAGACAGGGACCACACTGCCTGAGACTGACCCTGGGGCTGTTAGTAATGGCAAATTATTGTAGTATTATTGCCCGCGAGTGCTGTTAGAGGGATGCCAATTCACTCGCATTGGTTTATAGCCGAGAGATTGCGAGATCTAGAAAACGCTATAACTACATAGATTATCATTCCATTTCACAATCCTGCATGGATAATGATACCCGTCAGAAGATGATCCTTTTGGCTTATAATAGAAGTACATTCTGCTGTTTAATATTAATGATTATTTAAATTTAGCATAAGGCTTAGTAACCTGAGGTGGATTTAACTTCTGTTTTCCATTATGTTGTCAAGATTAAGATCTCATTAGGGTAGGTTTTACCTCTACTTAAGTAAATAGAATTGTGATATTGAATTATGTTGTATAAACTAAATTCATGAAGCTAAAATAGCATGACTGAGGTACTGATATAAGTGCAACAAATAAGAATATTCATATTATTTTGCAGAATACTTTACTTGCATGATTGGAGACTTCAACTCAGTACAGATAGGAAGCACTGTTACATATAGGACTAAATATAGGTACTAATATACTCTATCTTTAACATTAGATTGATTATTTACAATTGAAAAACGGACTTTATGACTACTTGTAATGAGTGTTATATCCCTGGTAACACATAATTTGCATTGTTTAGAACACGAATTATACCTGCTCTCGCAATCTTAATTCAGGATTTTTTTAATACTGAAAAAATCGGATGTTTTTTTTGCGTTTGTTTAGGTGGTAGGTGTAGATAGTGATACATAGATGGAAATCTTAGGCCGTGATGGGAATGGGCGTACCAATTTGGGTGTACAAATGCTATTGGTGTGTAGCGTATTACCAACACCGTTTTTTTTAGGATACTAATGTTAATTAACCTGTAGGGAGGGTGGTGAGCCTGCGGACTTTGGATAGTGTCGAAATACAGGTCAAGGACTGTTATGGTGTTGGTGATATGGTGAGCCAGGTATATTTCACGTATGATTTATTGTTTAGTGTTTAGGTTATCCATGTATTCACTCCCGTATACGTGATCTGGGTTTGGATAGTGAATCTTACAGTATATTGTAGGTTGAGATAAAGCGGCAGTGTAAAAGGTACGCATTTCTAGATAGGGACCCTGGGTATAAAAGTAAAAATACTGATATTACTGTAAAGGAAATTCCATTCAGGATTGTGATACTCTCAGCCAATCATATATATTCACGTGGATGTCACTTTAAATGAAAAAAAGTATATGGGTGTTTCGAAATTGTGCTAGTTTTCTTTTATATTAATAGTCGCTTGCACTTCTTCGCGTAACCCTTGGCTTTTAGATCCTTTGAATTATTTATATATATATATATATATATATATATATATATATATATATATATATATATATATATATATATTCAGTCGTGTGAGTACAACCTACTGTAGAAAGTATTCCATTTAATACGATCATAATTCCCATGATTATTAGCCCATAATAAATCGATTTAGAAAATGAATGAATGTCTGTCGTGCGGGCGGTATCAGCTAGAAATGTAAATGTAAACCATAATTAATACTACCAATCTGATTTCTTGGACTGTTGATTATAATAGGTTCCTTCGTGCGTAGTCTATATAAGATAGAATAACTCGGTTGCCAACAGTATTATGTCTTATATAAACTATCTAGGGTATATATGTCATGATCTACCTATGTGCTCTACGGGTGATCTGGAATATAGTGTAGTAGCCAGACTATTTAGAGTAGAGGAAGTAGCCAGACTATTTAGAGTAGAGGTAGTGGCCTGACTATTTAGAGTAGTCGTAATAGCCAGACTATTTAGAGTAGAGGTAGTGGCCTGACTATTTAGAGTAGTCGTAATAGCCAGACTATTTAGAGTAGGGGTAGTGGCCTGACTATTTAGAGTAGGGGTAGTAACCAGACTATTTAGAGTAGGGGTAGTAACCAGACTATTTAGAGTAGGGGTAGTGGCCTGACTATTTAGAGTAGGGGTAGTAACCAGACTATTTAGAGTAGGGGTAGTGGCCTGACTATTTAGAACAGAGGTAGAAGCCAGACTATTTAGAGTAGTCGTAATAGCCAGACTATTTAGAGTAGGGGTAGTAACCAGACTATTTAGAGTAGTCGTAATAGCCAGACTATTTAGAGTAGAGGTAGTGGCCTGACTATTTAAGAGTAGATGAACGTGGATTCTATAATAGGTTTATCAGACTCAGTCTCGGTGATCAAGAATGAGTGTAAAAAAGATCGGCAGTCCAATGAAGATGATAACAGGTGATCTAAATTTGTGGATACAAACTACAGTTATTAGCAGCCTTTTATTTAAAAATTATATATTATATGATATATGTGTGTGTATGTATATATATATATATATATATATATATATATATATATATATATATATATATATATATATGTATGTATGTATGTATATGTATATATATATATGTATATGTATATACATATATATATATATATATATATATATATATATATATATATACATACATATATATATATATATATATATATATATATATATATATATATATATATATATATATATATATATACACACATACACACATATATATAGAGAGAGAGAGAGAGAGAGAGAGAGAGAGAGAGAGAGAGAGAGAGAGAGAGAGAGAGAGAGAGAGAGAGAGATAAATAGAGAGATCTAGATTGATATAGATATTAGCCGCTCATGAACTATAAAACTAAAATACTTTCACTTGTGCCGACAGCTAATGTGTAACTTTACCTGTCGGTAAGATATGTATGTGCTCAAATGATATTAATATATTTTAGGAAAAAAATATACTCCACACAAGATATATACTGATTCCTTTTTATTTTTATTTCTATTTTATTTTTTTAAACTGAGGATATATTTTTTTTCTGCCATTCTGTTTCCATACATCTGCTCTGAAAAAAGAACACAGACGCAGATGGACCAGCAGAAATGGGCGAAAAGGCCCATTAATCAGTTTGTTGTCGGCAAAGGTTCTGTTGTCAAGAGGTCAAGGCGACTAAGGGGCGGTGTTTGAAGTCCGGATAATCATTTACCGATTATCCTATTCGTTTATATTAGATGCTATGTAGTCACGGTAGGAAATACTGTGACGATATTAGACAAGGGTGTATATATCAGAAACGAAAGTAGCCTTTTCTTATTACGGTTTGAACGGTGGTACATAAGGAGAAAGCACAGACACCGAAAGGCTGACACCATTAGATCACAGACGCTTCTAGACGCAAACTCTTTTTTCTCTTTTTCTTTTACATTTCTGAACATTGTTTGGTCATTTCGTAGAGAACCCATAAGGGTCACCCAGCGTATGTAACTGAAGGCGTCTCGAGTTTCCGGATTTTGCGGTGTGAGCGCTGACCCCGAGGGCGCTAATGGACTGGTAGATGGCCCGGTGTAATCAGCCTTGATGTCCCGATATATCGAGTGTGGGGGATTAGCCTGCCGCGCCGTTGTGTTCACCGTGTTCATCCTGCTAGCACCGGACTGTGACCAGCGAATAAAAAGGGGGAAGATGTTCATCGCGCTCTCGCTCTCTTTCCCTCTCTCATTCTTTCTCTCTCTTTCATTCTCTCTCATTCTTTCTCTCTCTCTCTCTTTTTCATTCTCTCTCTCTCTCTGTCTGTCTCTCTCTCTCTCTCTTTCTCTCTCTCTCTCTCTCTCTCTCTCTCTCTCTCTCTCTCTCTTCCTCTCTCTCTCTCTCTCTCTCTCTCTCTCTCTCTCTCTCTCTCTCTCTCTCTCTCTCTCTCTCTCTCTCTCTCTCTCTCTCTCTCTCTCTCTCTCTCTCTCTCTCTCTCTCTCTCTCTCTCTCTCTCTCTCTCTCTCTCTCTCTCTCTCTCTCTTTTTTTCTCTCATTCTTTCTTTCTCTTTTTTTCATTCTCTCTCATTCTTTCTCTCTCTCTCTCTCCTTCTCTCTCTTTCTTCCTCTCTGTCTCTGTCTCCCTTACTCAATTCTGGAAACATTCCCTGAAAAGTCATCACGTCAAGTTGTTTTGATAAATACCGGACGAAATATGCACGAAATAAGGATACTTAGATACTTGCACAAAAGAGACACGGATGAGTAAGTGTGCATAAGGGCTTGGCAGCTGAGGACCGTTTTATTGTGACCAAACAGCTGTATGGGAGAGGTTCTTCGGTCTCAAAGTATTCGCGATGGGGGGTCAGATACAGTGTCTATGGTCACTATGCTGATTATTTTTTTTATTTATCTTTTTTTACAGTGAGGCGACAACTATTTTCAGATATAGTATTTGAAATGGATTTTTGTTTAGAG
>NW_028234425.1:39191978-39204478 GCF_977035675.1 Penaeus japonicus | reverse complement strand
CGATGACATTAATAGCCCTAATTATGATAATGATCACAGGGGGCGTGGTCTGGGCTTAGAAAGGGGCGTGGTGGAGGTGGGATTTCGTCCTTCTGTATTTTGAGAACCTTGAAATGGGTGTATTTTGTGTGTTGGTTTTGCTGTTATTTTCATTATCTTGTTATCGTCATTATCTTTATTGTTATTATTGATATTAAGATCATTATTGTTGTTATTATTATTATTACCATTATCATTATTATTATCATTATTGTTATTATTATTATTATTATTATTATTATCATTATTGTTATTGTTATTATTATTATTATTATTATTATTATTATTATCATTATTGTTGTTATCGTCATTATTATTATTGTTATTATTGATATTAAGATTATTATTGTTATTATTATTATTATTACCATTATCATTATAATTGTTATTATCATTATTATTATTATTATTATTATTATTATCATCTTCATTATTATAACTATCATTATTATCATTTTCATTATTATCATCATTATCATCACTATTGTCATTATTATCACTACTACCATTATCACTGTTATCATATTTATTGTTGTTTTTATCATCATCTTTATCATTATTAGTATTATTATCATTGTTGTTCTTGTTATGATTATCATTACCTTTGTTATCATTAACATCATCATTATCTTTATGTTATTTTTTCTTTTAGTTTACCATTATCTTTATTATTACCTTATCATGATTGTTGTTATTATCATTATTACCATTATCATCATTATTGTTATTATCATGATGATGATGATGATGATGGTAATGATAATAACTATATAAGAATAATGATATTGATAATTATAATGATTATGATGATATCCATGATGATAATAATTATATGATAATAATATTAATGATAATAATAAAGATGATGACAATAACAATAATAATGAAAATAATGTTATTATCCTATTTATAATAAGAAGAATTATGATGATAATAATGGTAATAGTGATTATTATTATTACTATAATTGTTACATCTATTATTATTGGTATTACTCTTATTTTCATTATCATCATTATTGTCATTATTCTCATTATTTTTAGTATTATCAGTAATGTCATAATAATTATTTTCATAATTGTTGTTGTTGTTATTAATATCTTTATTAGTAGTAGTAGTATTATAATTATCATTATTATTATATTATCACCATCATTATCATTATCATCATCATCATCATCATAACAGTTTTATTATCATTATTACTATCATGATGATTATTATATTATACTGTTATTATCATTATCATATTTTTATCATTATTTTCAATGTTGTTATCATCATTATTGTCCTCATTATTATAATCATCATAATAGTAATGACAGTAATGATAACTAACAGTAATGATAATAATAATGATGACAATGTAAATAATTATGATAATATCAATAACAATAATGATAATGACAATGATAATAACACTGACAATAATAGACAATTATAATAAAAGTATTAATAATGATTAGGATAACAATGATGATAATAATGATAACAATAAGGATAATAGTAGTTATGATAATGATAATGATGATAATAATGATTATGATAGAGATGATAATAATAATGATAATGATGATAACAATAATAAGAATGATAATAATAATGATGATAATAAGGATAATAAAAATAATAACGATAATAATTATGAAAATAATAATAATGATAACAATAGTGATGATGTGTTAATAATGACAATTTGAATTATAATCATAATGATAATAAAGGTGATAATAGTTATAATGATGATGAGAACAATTAAAGTAATAATAATGATAATAAGGATAATGAGAAGAAGCCTTAATTTGTACATACCATATCCCTACTCCCACCAACCAACCCAAAAATCCACCGCCCTCCTCAAACCCCCTCCCACAACCAAAACACCCCCCACTCCACACAACCCCCCCCCCCCTCCCACCCCTCACTCTCTCCTCCTTCTACCCTTCCCTCCCCACCTTTCCCTATCGCCCTAATCTCACCTCTCTCCTACCATCCTCCTCTCCCACTCTCTACCTCTCTCTGACCTTCCGTCCCTTTTCCCCTCCTTCTTTCGCTTATTTCTTCCCTGTCTCCCGCTATCCCTTCACTCTCCCTAACCTTCCTCTTCTCCTCCCCTCCCTTCTCCTCCCTCCCTCTTTCTTTTCCCTTAACGCTCCCATTACGCTCCCCCTCCACTCCGCCAACCCCTCCCTTGTTTCCTCCGTCCTTTCCCCCTCTTCCCCCGCATACACACCTAAAACCCCCTCTCCCACCTTCTTCCCTCCGCTTCCTTCCCTATCTCCCTATCCCGCCCTCCCTCCCCCCTCCCCCTCCCCTATCGACTCCCACCTTCCCCTTCCCTCCATCACTCCTGTCCCTGCCTTTCCTCCCTCCATCCATCCCTCCCATCCATCTCTTATCGTCGTCCTCCCTCCTCCTCCCCCTTCCCCAACCCTTTCCCACCCTCTCCCCCTCCTTTACTTTTCACCCCCCATTCCCCATCCTCCTAACCCACCCCTTATTCCCCACTCCCACCCCTCCTACTCCACTCACCCTCCCCCCATCACACACCCCCACCCTCCTTACCACCCTCCCCCCCCGCTCCCTCACCCACCCTTTCCCTCCTTTATCTCTCCTCTGTTCTCGTTTCTCTGTTTCAAGTCTCCTTTCATTCTCAACAAAACCGACCAGTGCTGTTTCGCGCCAAGGAGGTTTCCAAAGACTTAAACTAACTGGAATGAACAGTTCCCCTTATCGCCATATTCGCGCTATAAAATAAGGGGCCAGATTGCATCAGCGGCTCTCCGAGCTGAATGTTCATTGTTCCATGAACATGTCGGCAATATGTTATGTTTATTATTCTCGTGCAATTGTTGGTGTTGTTTTTGTTTTCATCATTGCAAATCATTATTATTGTTGGTTTTGTCGTTGTTGTTGTTGTGTTGTTGGTGGTGGTTGTGGTGGTTGGTTTTGTTGTATTGTTGTTGTTATATTGTTATTTTTTTGTTATATTGTTTATTCTTTTAAAAAAATAATCAATAGTGATAAAAATTTTTTAAAGGATGATGATGATTATCATAATCTTATCTATCTTTAACCAATATTAAATGTCATTATTATTATCTTTGTTATCATTGTTATTATTAGTATCACATTGTTATCATCATTGGGATCATTAGTTAGTAAATAGCCAGCATAATCATTATTGTGATATTATCATCATTGTGTATTCTAATTATGATTATCATTCTCCACACCGATGTATTATCACTGTTGTTGTTATTTTTATTATTATAATTATGATAAAACAACAACAATAATGATAATAATGATCGCAATAATAATGATAGTGATAGTAACAGAAGCAGTGATACTGATAGTAATAGTAGTAGTAATGATAATAATATTAGTATCATTATTATTGATAATGATAACGATAAAAGTAATGATAATGATAATACTACAGCTACTAACATTACTAATAATGATAATGGTAATAAAAATAATAATGGTTATGCTGATTGCAGTGATAATAATAATGATAATAAGGATGATGATCATATTAGTTATGATGATAAAGATGCCAATGATAATAATAATAGTAATGGTAATAATAATGATAATTCTAATAATAGTAATAAACAAATCCATAAGAGAAATAGTAATGATTATGATGGAGTAAAAGTAATATGATTTATATATATATATATATATATATATATATATATATATATATATAAAATAATAAATTATAATATATAATATATAGAAGAGAGAGAGAAGAGAGAGAGAGAGAGAGAGAGAGAGAGAGAGAGAGAGAGAGAGAGAGAGAGAGAGAGAGAGAGAGAGAGAGAGAGATGTAAGTGTATAATATATATATAAAATATATATAATATATATATATATTATATATATATATATATATATATATATATAGTTTTTAGTATTGTTGTGTGTGTGGTTGTGTGTTGTTATCTTATGTTGCTATAACTTCACCTTTCACAATAAATTAATAATAACACAATGTTAACCGCTAACTGATTAATGATAACGAAGATGGAAAGTGGATCAATCAATTAACGGTACCAAAACTAAGTATTGCAGATGAAAAAAAAAAAAATAAAAACAACCCTGATAAATTGATATACTGCGATGACATGAATCGCTCCAATAATGGGATATGATCACCAGGGGATGCGGGCCGTGGGTCTGGCCTAAGAAAAGAAAGGGGCGTCTTTTTGGTGGTGGTGGAGGTGGCGAGGGGGTGGGGGGATGATGAGATTTCGGGCCTTTGTATTTTATTTGGAGACCTTGTTGATGGGTGTTTTGTAATTTGTATTTTGTTGTGTTGGTTTTGCTTGATATTTTTTCATTTTCTTGTTATCGTCATTTTATCTTTATTGTTATAATTTTGATATTAAGATTTTTATTGTTATTATTATTAATTCTATTACCGTTATCATTATTAATTGTTATATCATATTATTACTTTATTATTATTAATTATTTATCTCCTTCAATATGATAACCTAGCATTATTATTAATTTTTAATTTTATTATACAATCATTATCATCACTATTGTCATTAATTATCACTACACTCTACCATTTTAATCACGATTATCACTTCATTTATTAGTAGTTTTTATCATTCATCTTTAGCATATTTTGTATTATTATCAGTTGGTGTTCTTGTTATGATTATCATTACCTTTGTTATCATTAACATCATCATTTTCTTTGTTATTTTTGGATCATTATTTTAACCTGTATTTTCATGATTTGTTTGATTGTTATTATCTTTTATTTACCATTATCATTCATTATTGGTATTATCATGGATGATGATGATGAGGATGGTTTAATGATAAACTATATTATAAGATAATTTAATGATGGGGATATTAGAATGTGATGATGATATTATCCATGAGGATAATAATAATTATATTGATAATTAATAGTATGATAATTAATAATGATTGGATGCCATAGAACATATAATAATGAAAATTAATGTTATTATCCTATTTTATAATAAGCAGAGGTATAATTATGATATGATAATAATGGTTAATAGTGCTATATATTTTATTTATTTCTGTTAAATTGTGACTTCTTGTATTACTGGATTCTACTCTTAGTTTCAGGATCATCATAGATTCGTCAGTTTCTCTTATTTGTGAGTATTTGCAATAATGTCCATAGTTAATTATTTGCAATAATTGATTGTGTTATTATTTATAATAGCTATGATTAGTTAGTAGTAGGTATTATCATTATGAGCATTATCAGGTTTTGTTATAGTTTCTATCATCATGATCAGCATCCATCCCCATTTTCATCCCATCATTCATCTAAGTTTTATCATCAGTATTTTACGTCTGTGATTTGTTATATTCTACTGTTATTATCATTTATCATATTTTTATCAGTTATTATTTTCAATATTGATAATCTCATTATATCTTCTATTATTATAACTCTCCTCAATGGTAATGGACAGTAATGATCAACTAACAGTTATGTTTATTAATAATGATGACAATGTAAATAAATAAAATTATGATAATTATCAATAACCATAATGATAAACTTTGTACAATGATAAGAACACTGACCAAATAAGACAATTATCACTAAAACCGTAATTAATAATGATTAGGATATAACAGTGAGATATTTATGATAAACAATAAGGTAATAGTAGTTATGGATAAATGATAATGATGGAAAATAATGATTATGATAGAGATGATAATAATAATGATAATGATGATAAACAATAATAAGGAATGTTAATAATAATGATGATAATAAGGATAATTTAAAAAATAAAATATACGATAATAATTATGAAAATAATAAAATTAATGTTTAACAAATTAGTGATGGAGGTTGTGTTAAGAATGACCATTTGATTATTTAATTCATATGATAATAAAGGTGATAATTAGTTATAATGATGATGATGATGTGATGATGGAGTCAATTAAAGAGTAATTAATAATGATAATTATAGATAAGGTAATAAGGGCCCTCCACCCCTCTTCAAAATCACCCCACCTCAGACGAAGAGATGTAGGCAAGAAAAGCCTCCAGACATTCTAATTTTGTTAACATCCCTAAAAATCTCCCTAGCCTGATATACCTCCGACAGCCACCTCCCACTCCCCCTCCCTCCCACCCACCCTTGCCAGTCTACCATTTGATCGTCTTCGTTCTCCGTGACAGTCACTAGGTTCACCTCTCCTCCTCCACTGCCTTGCCCCAGACCGATATCATCACCATATCGATCGCTTACCTTCCCTACCTAACTTCTCCCTCTCTCAGTACCCCATCCTCCTCTATCGCAGTCGACTCCTCCACCGTCATAAATCGTGGGTCCTCCTTCTCTTCCCGATTCTCCTGTCCCTCCCCGAGCGGCTCGAGAGTCCGCCGCACCGCCAAGTGAATCCGTTGTTCTCTTCGCCCGACTCCGGCACATCCTTCCCTTTCTCCTCCCTCCCTGACCTTTCTTTCCTCAACCCCTCCCCGTACCCGCCTACGAGTCCCCCTCCGCTTCCTGTCCACCCTCCCTACGCCCCCACCTTACCCCTCTCTCCACCCTCCTGCCCCTCGCTCCCTATCTCCCTCCCTCCCCCTCCCTCCCACCTTCCCTCCAACACTTCCTCCCTCCATCCATCCCTCCTTCCATCTCTCCCTCCCCTCCCACCCTTCCCCACCCATCCCCCTCCCTCTCCCACCCTTCCCCACCCACCCTCCCTCTCCCACCACCCCCTCACCACCCCACCCACCCCAATCCCCTCCCTCCCCTCCCTCCCTCCATCTCTCCATGTCTTTCTCTATCTCAAGTCCTCCTTTCAACCGACCAGCTGTTTCGCCAAGGAGTTCCAAAGACTTAACTGATGAACAGTCTTATCGCCGCTATAAATAAGGGCCAGATTGCATCAGCGGCGCTCCGAGCTGAATGTTCATTGTTCATGAACATGTCGGCAATACTGTTATGTTTATTATTCTCGTCATTGTTGGTGTTGTTGTTGTTATCATCATTGCAATCATTATTATTGTTGTTGTCGTTGTTGTTGTTGTTGGTGGTGGTGGTTGTGGTGGTGTTTTGTTGTATTGTTGTTGTTATATTGTTATTTTTGTTATATTGTTATTCTTTTAAAAAATCATTATTATCTTACCATTATTAATGTCATTATTATTATCGTTGTTATCATTGTTATTATTAGTATCATTGTTATCATCATTATCATTAGTAGTAGTAGCAGCATAATCATTATTGTTATTATCATCATTGTTATTCTTATAATTATCATTATTCTTACCATTATTATCACTGTTGTTGTTATTATTATTATTATCATTATTATTATCACTATTATTATCACTATTATCATAATTATTATTCTCAATATGATTATTATCATTATGATGATGATTATTGCTATCATTATTATTATTATCATGATTATGATTTTTATTATTATTATTATTATTATTATTATTATTATCAATTTTATTTTCATTGTGATAATTGCTATCATTACAATCGTTATAATCATCACTATCAAAATAATAATAATGACGATGATATCAATAATCATAATAACTAATAATCATAATAATAATAATGATAATAATAATAGTGATAATGATAATGGTAATCACACACACACACACACACATAATAACACACACATGAATAATTGTAATAAACATTATCAAACAGCGAAGGAAAATCAGAATGATTGTGATGTTGATAATGATCAAAAGGATGATAATGATAGTAATGATAATGATGATGATAATGATGGGAATCAATTAAATGATAATGACAATAACAATGGTAATGATGATGATAATAGTAATAACAATAATAATGATAATGATGATAAAATATTGATAATAAAAATGAGAATAGTAATGATAATGTCAATGCTAGGAATGATGATAAAGAGAATGATAATAGTGATGATAATGATGATAATAGTAATGATGATAATAATAGTAATGATAATAATGATAGTAATAATGGTAATAATAATAGTAATGATAATGATAATAATAGTAATGATAATAATGATGATAGTAATGATAATAATGATAATAGAAATGATAATAATAATAATAGTAATGGTAATGATAATAATAGTAATGATAATAATAGTAATGATAATAATGATAATAGAAATGATAATAATAATAATTATAATAGTAATGTTAATGATAAGGATGATAATAGTAAAGATAATAATGATAATAGAAATGATAGACGGGAAAGCTCCTTGTCATCCAAACTCAAAGCTCATTGAGAAATCACATGTCCGTTGCGCAACCCTCGGTCGCAGTCGGATGCCCTTCTTGTCCCTAAGGCACAGAGGAACATCCGGGTCATTTCTAACCGGGATTTTCATATATGTGTATTTGTGTGTGTGTGTATATATATATATATATATATATATATATATATTATATATATATACATATATATATATCTATATATATCTATATATATATATATATATATATACATATATATATATGTATATATATATATATATATATATATTATACATTATTATACATACTTATACATACATACATATATATATATATATATATATATATATATATATATATATATATATATATATATATATATATATATATGTATAATATATATGTAAATATATATATATACATACATATATATATATATAATATATATATATATATATATATATATATATATATATATATATATGTATATATATATATATATAATATATATACATCTATGTATATATATATATAATAATATATATATATATATATATATATATATATATATTTATATGTATATATATATACATATATATATTATATATATATATATACATAATATATATATATATATATATATATATATATATATATATGTATATATATACATATATATATATATATATATATATTTTTTTTTTTTACATATCTATAATTCAGATTCAGTAAGGCCTTCCCCTGCACTGTACCTACAGTCAGAGAGGCCAAACAACCAGAGATTACAGGTCGCCAGAGGACACCTTGTGGTGTGGCATTCAGGTACAAGGGACACAGACTCTCACAAGGAGGTGTCCCTTTTTTGCGTGTCCGTTGAGTGGGTTGGAAGCCATGCATTCATATGATGATGATGATGATATTAATGATAATAGAATTGATGAGGATTATAGTAAAAACTATAATGATGATAATGATAATGATGGTAATGATGATAATGATGATAATGATAATGATGGTAATGATGATAATGATGATAATGATAATAATGATGATGATGATAAGGACAATGATAAAGATGATGATGATAATGATGATGATAATGATGATAATGATATCAATAATTGTAAAAAAAAAACACTAGTAATAAATAATGGTACGATAGTAATGACAATGACAAAAGTGATAGTAATGATCATGATAATGCTAATGATAATGATAATACTCTTCGTAATGATAATGAAACTTACGCTCATGCAAAGGGAATATATGAGCTAAAAGCAATATGCTCACTTGTGATATCATCTTTGCGAGCTAAATACGACACAATGACGCAATCATAAAACAAAAAAAAACAAAAAAAATAGAATTAGCTCAGCAACCAACAAAGCTGCCAAAAATGATTAAAAAACAAAAACAAAAAAAAACACGGACTTACAAATCACGTATTATAATTACTCGACCAAGCACATGTCATAAAAGAAAGAAAGTATTCGAAGCGCCGCCGCTGGACCGCGTTCGGAACGGGAACAGGTAAAGGGTTAAATGCGACTGATGACGTCACAGTAATGAGGTGGTCCCCCCCGGCGCTGGCCCCCCCCACCCCCCCACCCCACCCACCTGCTCGCTCGCGCCGGTCCCGGTAGTCAGACTGGAATGCTGCTAATTGCTGCTCAAAGGTTTCTTTGAGTGTGGCGACGTTGCGTCAGCTCCGGATGGCCGGCTGGAATCCAATCCAGTGCTCTGCAACAAAAGGGAAGTTGGAAGGCCTATCATGCGTTGCAAATCAATGTCTTCGAGGTTTTTGTAGTTAGTAGAAAAGTCGTCTCTTGATTAAAGGATTGAACTGAACGGAGAAAAGTCCTGTTGACTTGTCGTGACAGAGCACGCTAAGACAAACACGTCAGCGCCGAAACTGGATGTGTGTGGGGCTGCGTCTGTGTGTGTGTGTGTGTGTGTGTGTGTGTGTGTGTGTGTGTGTGTGTGTGTGTGTGTGTGTGTGTGTGTGTGTGTGTGTGTGTGTGTGTGTGTGTGTGTGTGTGTATGCGTGTATGTGTATGTGTGTGTGTGTGTGTGTGTGCATGAGTAGGTAGAGCTGTGTCAGTGAGTACGAAATGTTTGAGACATTCTCGAAGGGCCGAATGTCCATTAATTGGTCAACATTAGCATATAGATGAAGTTATGATATAATGTCTGCTGGGAGTTGCTGGAAGGAGTCGAGACGCAGAAGGATAACGAGAGGGAAGATAATAATTCCTTTGCAGATAAGAAGAACTAAATTATCGGAGTGAACTTTAAGCTTCGTTAATTCGGGAGATAAGATTCCGTCGAGACTGAATAGCAGTATGATAGTTAACCGAAAGAATATGTGAAAAATGCTTATAGACGCATGAAAACCACTTGAAATATTGATGTGTGTGTGTACCAAGAGGCGGTCTCAAAGGCGGATGAAATTTTGAAACGAATTTGTGAAAATACAGAAGCCGGGAGATATTGCAAGATATTGATTTGAACAATATCATGAGAAAAATTGTCATTATCATTGCTATTAATATTACTAGTAGTGGTGGTATCATCATAACCATTGTTATTTTTACTGTATTTATGATTGTTATTATTGTTGTTGCTGTTATTATTATCATCATTATTAGCATCCTCATCATATGTTCGTTATCAATATTATCATCAATACTATTACTATAATCAATATTATAATCGTTACTGTTATTTTTATTATATCTATTATCATTATTATTACCATTATTATTGTTGTTTTTTTACGAATATCCTTTTATTATTGTCTATTATTATTTTTGTCATTATCATTATTATTTCTTATCATTATCATTGTTATAAAGAGTAATAATGATCATATAAGTATTTTATTTATCCTAAATATTTATATCTTAGTAATACTGTGGATGCTGTTGTTATTATCATCGTTATATTTTTTCCATTATCATTAATCATATTAAAAATAGTGATGATAATGAAACTACGATTATTGTTACTAGGCCTACTACTAAAGATGATGATAATTATGATGATAATGATAATGATAATAAATAATGATAATATTGATAATTATGATAATATTGATAATTATGAGAATATTGATAATTATGATAATATTGATAATTATGATAATATTGATCTTGATAATGTCAATGAGGATAATATCAATAATTGTAATACTATCAGTGATGATCATAAGGATAATATGGATTGTAATAATGATGATTACTGTCATTATTATCATAATCATTATAATTCTGTATCAGCATCATCATTGTCGTTAGAACGTATGAATAAACATTCATACACATGTCATTCCGGAAGTACTATGAAAGAACAAATGAATTAATGATTCACGTGATCACTGAAAAAAAACGTAGATCCTGCAAAAATACAATTTCTAAGTAACTACAAAGTGGTCAGGGTTCGGTAGCTTCGTATGCCGGGACAGCTGAATGCTTTGCGAGCACCGTCGTCAAACACAAAGGAATCAGTAATGCCTATTCAATACAATGGCATTCAAGCATATTCATTTTACATATTTCCTTGTGTCAGAATCATCGAGACACAGGAGGCTATTGGTCATTCATCTCCCTGCTACTTCCTTTATTATACATGATTTTATAATGTATTTCTATCGGAGGGAATGTCTTATTATGTCTCTAAAAAAAGAAGGATTCCAAATATCCGGGAACTTAGATCCTGGATTCAGAAAATTCCCATTCAGGATTACGAGGTTCTGGAATAAGTCCGGCTGCAACACTCGAAACACAAAGAGAATTTCGCGTGAGTTAGAATGCCAAATGCTCATTTTTCTCAATGAATATATTTGGAAGTTAGCAAACCAATGCGTCTATTAATAAGCTTAAATAAATAGTATACGAAACTCTAGGGGGAAAATAGAAGCACTCCAATAAAAGAACGAAATATTACAAAAAACATAATGCACATAAACCCGGATATCGGTCGAGCTGAGAGAAAATTGCCTCGCTCAAAATTATGCTGAAAAATCCAGAGAAACGGGAAATTGAAACAAGTCTAAAAATCCATAAGACGCTCGAAAAGGCACCCAAGAAAGTGGCACATCCCGACGGAAAATGTATGGAAGCTACCCCTCTCTCCTCCCTCCCCCTCCCTCTCTCCTCCCTCTCCCTCCTTCCTTCCCTCCCTCCCTCAGGGT
>NW_028234425.1:39169478-39176978 GCF_977035675.1 Penaeus japonicus | reverse complement strand
TGTAGTCTCTTCCCTTCTGTGTAGTCTCTTCCCTTCTGTGTAGTCTCTTCCCTTCTGTGTAGTCTCTTCCCTTCTGTGTAGTCTCTTCCCTTCTGTGTAGTCTCTTCCCTTCTGTGTAGTCTCTTCCCTTCTGTGTAGTCTCTTCCCTTCTGTGTAGTCTCTTCCCTTCTGTGTAGTCTCTTCCCTTCTGTGTAGTCTCTTCCCTTCTGTGTAGCCTCTTCCCTTCTGTGTAGTCTCTTCCCTTCTGTGTAGTCTCCTCAACATAGCCTCATACCTTCTGCATAGCCACTTAATCTTTATGCCTCTATCTTGCTAATTCACATGCCTTTCCCCGATTTACCTATATATGTTTTTCCTTTTCTTTTCGCTGTCTTGTTTACCTTGCCTGGTCACCTTTCGTTTTTTTTTTTTATTCGAAGCATGTTTCCTTTTTCTTTTTCTTTTTTCTTTTTTCGTTGTTATTGGTATTATCATTATTGTTATTATTATTATAGTTATTATTATTATTATTGTCATTGTTATTATTGTTGTTGTTATTTTTATCAATTTTGTTATATTATCTTAATCATTATTTTTATTTTGTTGTTGTTATCATTATTCTTATCTTTTATTGATATTATCAATATTCTATCATTATTATTTTGGATCTTGTTATCATAATTATTGTTATCATTATGGCTATTATCATTATTATCATTAGTACTATAATTATCAAGATCATTGTTGATTATTGCTGTTATGATATATATTAACATCACCATCACCATCATCTCCTCCATCTTCATCACTTCATCATCATCATCATCATCATTATCATCATCATCATCACCACCATCATCATCATGATTGTTATCAATATTATCATTGTAATTACTAACGTTATTATTATTATTATTGTCACTATTTTAGTCATTATCATTATTATCATTATTATTTTATTACTATTATCATAATCACTATCATTATTACTACCATCACTGTTATCTTATTTTATTTCATTTTATTTATTCATTTTTATTTTTATTTTATTTTTTTTATTGTAACAGTATTAACAAAAACAACCGAGGTTAAGGTTGTTACGCTTATTCCACGATATTTCCCCCCCCTTTTTTTTTTTTACCCGTCTGGCTGTTGCTAATAGGATGTGTGTTCATGGTTTGGAAGAAGTGGCTGATCATTCTGAAAGAAGTGTATTGCACTACAATATTGGCAGTTGGTGTGGTTATAAATAATATATATGATCTGTATATAACATCAATTAATTTTGCTATGTAGAAGAAAGGTATGAATGAGACTGAATATCTAAACATGCAAGAGATGTATCTGACGCGTTTCGACGGAGGTCTTTCTCAAAAATACATGTATTTTTGAGAGTCCTCCGTCGAAATACATGTATTTTTGAGAAAAACCTCCGTCGAAATACATGTATTTCGACGGAGGTCTTTCTCAAAAATACATGTATTTTTGAGAAAGTCCTCCGTCGAAATACATGTATTTTTGAGAAAGTCCTCCGTCGAAATACATGTATTTTTGAGAAAGTCCTCCGTCGAAATACATGTATTTTTGAAAAAGTCCTCCGTCGAAATACATGTATTTTTGAGAAAGTCCTCCGTCGAAATACATGTATTTTTGAGAAAGACCTCCGTCGAAACGCGTCAAATGCATCTCTTGCGTGTTTAGATATTCAGTCTCATTCATACCTTTCTTCTACATTTGTCGCTATGACCTCATGTTCATAATATTGTTATCATAATGCCTCTTTTAATCACACTTTTGAACGGGTAGGTTTTCAATGTCTTTTTTTATTATTATTAAACTTTTAGATTTTTGTTCAATTATATTTTCGTATGTGTCATCTTTGCTGATACATTTTATCACTACTCTGTCATCGTCATATAAACGATGTGTGTTTATACCCCTGTCTTCCTCTGTGGGAACTGTAGAAATTTAAACATGTGTGTGTGTGTGTGTGTGTGTGTGTTTGTTTGTTTGTGTGTGTGTGTGTGTGTGTGTGTGTTTGGAAACTTTTAACTAACGATATACAGATTTTTTTTATGCGACACCTTGATTATCGTTTTCATCCTTGGGTCACAGCAGAATGCGATCAAAGTGGTGTGCTTTGGGCGTGCGTATTTCTGAAATGATTATAGTTCTCCTATAAAATAATGTGTTTAATTGGACAATATTCCCTGCCCTCGATAACAACCAACCATGTTGCTAGTTGCACGGTTCACTACCAGGTATCACATTAATAACGAACTCACCTGTGTTGCCAATTGCACAATTCACTTCTAGGTATCTCAATAAAAACTCACTAGTGTTGCTAACTGCACAGCTCACTGCCACGTATCTCGATAATAACAAACTTACCTGCATAGCCAATCACACAGCTGACTCCCAGGTACCTCGACGCTAACTAACCGCGCTGTGTCCACCAGGGCAGTGTCATCCGTGCTGGGGTTGGGCGCTGACCTGCTGTGCTCGCGAGTCCCCGGCATCACCCCGAGCCAGCGCCGCATCTGCACCAGGGCGCCGGACGCCATCGTGGCTATCAGCGAGGGCGCGCGCGTGGGCATCGGAGAGTGCCAGCGCCAGTTCAGGGCCCACCGCTGGAACTGCTCCCTCCAGGCGAGCTCCAGCAGTGTCTTCGGCTACGTCGTCTTAATGGGTGAGTCGCTCAACCGGAAGGGACGCCAGTGGTGATGGCGGCGAAAAGGTATAGGTTGTAGGTACGTACAGGACTATGTACACATAGTAGAAATATATATATATATATATATATATATATATATATATATATATATATATATATATATATATATATATATATATATATATATATATATACAGTAAAGTAACAGCAAAGGAACAGTAAAGTAACGGTAGAATAACAGCAAAATAACAGTAGAGTAACTATAGAGTAACAGTAAAGTAACAGTAAAGAAACAGTAAAGAAACAGTAAAGTAACAGTAGAGTAACAGTAAAGTAACAGTAAAGTAACAGTAAAGAAACAGTAAAGAAACAGTAAAGAAACAGTAAAGTAACAGTAGAGTAACAGTAAAGAAACAGTAAAGAAACAGTAGAGTAACAGTAAAGTAACAGTAAAGAAACAGTAAAGTAACAGTAGAGTAACAGTAAAGTAACAGTAAAGTAACAGTAGAGTAACAGTAAAGTAACAGTAGAGTAACAGTAAAGTAACAGTAAAGTAACAGTAAAGAAACAGTAAAGTAACAGTAGAGTAACAGTAAAGTAACAGTAAAGAAACAGTAAAGTAACAGTAAAGAAACAGTAAAGAAACAGTAAAGAAACAGTAAAGTAACAGTAGAGTAACAGTAAAGAAACAGTAGAGTGACAGTAGAGTAACAGTAAAGTAACAGTAGAGTAACAGTAAAGAAACAGTAAAGTAACAGTAGAGTAACAGTAGAGTAACAGTAAAGTAACAGTAAAGTAACAGTAGAGTAACAGTAAAGTAACAGTAGAGTAACAGTAAAGTAACAGTAAAGTAACAGTAAAGTAACAGTAAAGTAGCAGTAAAGAAACAGTAAAGAAACAGTAAAGAAACAGTAAAGTAACAGTAGAGTGACAATAAAGTAACAGTAAAGAAACAGTAAAGTAACAGTAAAGTAACAGTAAAGAAACAGTAAAGAAACAGTAAAGAAACAGTAAAGAAACAGTAGAGTAACAGTAAAGTAACAGTAAAGTAACAGTAGAGTAACAGTAAAGTAACAGTAGAGTAACAGTAAAGTAACAGTAGAGTAACAGTAAGTAACAGCAAAGTAACAGTAAAGTAACAGTAAAGTAACAGTAGAGTAACAGTAAAGTAACAGTAAAGTAACAGTAAAGTAACAGTAGAGTAACAGTAAAGTAACAGTAGAGTAACAGTAAAGTAACAGTAAAGTAACAGTAAAGTAACAGTAGAGTAACAGTAAAGTAACAGTAAAGTAACAGAAGAGTAATAGTAAAGTAACAGTAGAGTAACAGTAAAGTAACAGTAGAGTAACAGTAAAGTAACAGTAAAGTAACAGCAAAGTAACAGTAAAGTAACAGTAGAGTAACAGCAAAGTAACAGTAAAGTAACAGTAAAGTAACAGTAAAGTAACAGTAAAGTAACAGTAAAGTAACAGTAAAGTAACAGTAAAGTAACAGTAAAGTAACAGTAGAGTAACAGTAAAGTAACAGTAGAGTAACAGTAAAGTAACAGTAAAGTAACAGTAGAGTAACAGTAAAGTAACAGTAGAGTAACAGTAAAGTAACAGTAAAGTAACAGTAGAGTAACAGTAAAGTAACAGTAAAGTAACAGTAAAGTAACAGTAGAGTAACAGTAAAGTAACAGTAAAGTAACAGTAAAGTAACAGTAGAGTAACAGTAAAGTAACAGTAGAGTAACAGTAAAGTAACAGTAGAGTAACAGTAGAGTAACAGTAAAGTAACAGTAGAGTAACAGTAAAGTAACAGTAGAGTAACAGTAAAGTAACAGTAGAGTAACAGCAAAGTAACAGTAGAGTAACAGTAAAGTAACAGTAGAGTAACAGTAAAGTAACAGTAGAGTAACAGTAAAGTAACAGTAGAGTAACAGTAAAGTAACAGTAGAGTAACAGTAAAGTAACAGTAGAGTAACAGTAAAGTAACAGTAAAGTAACAGTAGAGTAACAGTAAAGTAACAGTAGAGTAACAGTAAAGTAACAGTAGAGTAACAGCAAAGTAACAGTAAAGTAACAGTAAAGTAACAGTAGAGTAACAGCAAAGTAACAGTAGAGTAACAGTAAAGTAACAGTAGAGTAACAGTGAAGTAACAGTAGAGTAACAGTAAAGTAACAGTAGAGTAACAGTAAAGTAACAGTAAAGCAACAGAAGAGTAACAGTAAAGTAACAGTAGAGTAACAGTAAAGTAACAGTAGAGTAACAGCAAAGTAACAGTAGAGTAACAGTAAAGTAACAGTAGAGTAACAGTAGAGTAACAGTAAAGTAACAGCAAAGTAACAGTAGAGTAACAGTAGAGTAACAGTAGAGTAACAGTAAAGTAACAGCAAAGTAACAGTAGAGTAACAGTAGAGTAACAGCAAAGTAACAGTAGAGTAACAGTAAAGTAACAGCAAAGTAACAGTAGAGTAACAGTAAAGTAACAGAAGAGTAACAGTAAAGTAACAGTAGAGTAACAGTAGAGTAACAGTAGAGTAACAGCAAAGTAACAGTAGAGTAACAGTAAAGTAACAGCAAAGTAACAGTAGAGTAACAGTAAAGTAACAGTAGAGTAACAGTAAAGTAACAGTAGAGTAACAGTAGAGTAACAGTAGAGTAACAGTAGAGTAACAGTAGAGTAACAGTGAAGTAATAGTAAAGTAACAGCAAAGTAACAGTAAAGTAACAGTAAAGTAACAGTAGAGTAACAGTAAAGTAACAGTAAAGTAACAGTAAAGTAACAGTAGAGTAACAGTAAAGTAACAGTAGAGTAACAGTAAAGTAACAGTAGAGTAACAGTAAAGTAACAGCAAAGTAACAGTAGAGTAACAGTAAAGTAACAGTAGAGTAACAGTAAAGTAACAGTAGAGTAACAGCAAAGTAACAGTAAAGTAACAGTAAAGTAACAGTAGAGTAACAGCAAAGTAACAGTAGAGTAACAGCAAAGTAACAGTAGAGTAACAGTAAAGTAACAGTAGAGTAACAGTAAAGTAACAGTAGAGTAACAGTAGAGTAACAGCAAAGTAACAGTAGAGTAACAGTAGAGTAACAGTAAAGTAACAGTAAAGTAACAGTAAAGTAACAGTAAAGTAACAGTAGAGTAACAGTAGAGTAACAGTAAAGTAACAGTAAAGTAACAGTAGAGTAACAGTAAAGTAACAGTAGAGTAACAGTAAAGTAACAGTAGAGTAACAGTAAAGTAACAGTAGAGTAACAGTAAAGTAACAGTAGAGTAACAGTAAAGTAACAGTAGAGTAACAGTAAAGTAACAGTAGAGTAACAGTAAAGTAACAGTAGAGTAACAGTAAAGTAACAGTAGAGTAACAGTAAAGTAACAGTAGAGTAACAGTAAAGTAACAGTAGAGTAACAGTAAAGTAACAGTAGAGTAACAGCAAAGTAACAGTAGAGTAACAGCAAAGTAACAGTAAAGTCACAGTAGAGTAACAGCAAAGTAATAGCAAAGTAACAGTAAAGTAACAGTAAAGTCACAGTAGAGTAACAGTAAAGTAACAGTAGAGTAACAGTTGAGTGACAGTAGAGTAACAGTAAAGTCACAGTAGAGTAACAGCAAAGTAACAGTAGAGTAACAGTAAAGTAACAGTAGAGTAACAGCAAAGTAACAGTAGAGTAACAGTAAAGTAACAGTAGAGTAACAGTTGAGTGACAGTAGAGTAACAGTCAAGTCACAGTAGAGTAACAGCAAAGTAACAGTAGAGTAACAGGTGAGTGACAGTAGAGTAACAGTAGAGTCACAGTAGAGTAACAGTAAAGTAACAGTAAAGTAACAGCAGAGTAACAGTTGAGTGACAGTAAAGTAACAGTAAAGTAACAGCAGAGTAACAGTAGAGTAACATTAAAGTAACAGTAGAGTAACAATAAAGGAACAGCAGAGTAACAGTAAGTAACAGTAGAGTAACAGCAAAGTAACAGTAGAGTAACGGTAGAGTAACATTAAAGTAACCGTAGAGTAATCGTAAAGTAACAGTAGAGTAACCGTAAAGTAACAGTAGAATAACAGTAAAGTAACAGTAGAGTAAGAGTAAAGTAACAGTAAAAAGCTCCATTTTGTTTTCCTCGTCCGCAGAGGAAGTCTGCACATTCTGACACGTGGCGACTGCACTCGTGTCCCTGCTGTGTCTGTGTCCATTCGATTGATTACAGTTGTGGTCGATCTGCTATTTGTCTTTGGGGTTTTGAACATTGGTTGGACGAAGGTGGAATAGAGGGATTTTTTTTTTTTTTTTTTTTGGGGGGGGGGTTTATGTGTTTATTGTGTAAACTTTCTTTGTTATTGTCCAAATTATTATCGTTATCATTATTATAATGATAACAATAATAATTATAATTGCTATTGTTATTATTATCATCATCATTGTTATTATTATTATTATTATTATTATTATTATTGCTGTCATCATTATCATTATTATGACTCTTCCTTTTCTTTTCCTTCCATTAATTTCTACATCCATTTCAGAATTACATTCACAATATTTCCGTCTGCAAGTATAATGCACCTTACAAAAGACACAATGATACTATAATGTTAACAATTCTGATAATATTAACAATTATTAAGCAGCATCTTTCTCAATGATTTCAAAACCTAATTAATCAGTTTAATCTCCATCTTATCAACTCGACTCGACTGAAAAAAAAATTATAACAAGCATAAATTCAATATGATTTTATGCCCTTCTTATCCTAAGCGACTGCCTTCATTAATCTAATTACCTCTATTTCGCAATGAGAGGGCGATTAACGAGCTTAGATGAGCGTTAATTATCATTCCGAAAAAAAAAATCACAGATAAATAGACT
>NW_028234425.1:39134478-39144478 GCF_977035675.1 Penaeus japonicus | reverse complement strand
CATGATTACATATAGGGTAGATAGGCCCACTTACTGAGCATTGGTTGGTCGTACGACTTCTCCAAATATTCGGTTGCTTAGACGGTTCATTCGCTTGGCATAATAGCTTGAATTTGCAGTCAGTCTAGCATAATTATATAAGCCAGAAGCAACTGGTAGCTTTGAAGCCATATTTTTTGTAGTCTGACTTCCTTTCTGAAAAGAGTAAAAAGACATAAGATTTAAAATGTACACGAGTGATTCATCCATTGAATCATTCAAGCCCGCGCTAAATGCCACCTTTTCTGAACACTGCATAAACAGAAGCAGGCAAGAGCTATGTAAGAGAGGAACTGAAACAACAGACTGGTTGCTTCCATTCTGCAAGTCCAAATGATAAAAAAAACATGAACACTATGGAATAAAATGGGATTTACGGGCTTTTTTACAAGCAGGTGATACATGAAGTAGATATAAAAATAACATAACATAGGCTAAATTTGTAAACAAACAAAGCAGAATTTATCCTTAATGGATGAAATATGGATATTATTATAATTTGGAATGACCGTTCCCCAGACAAAATATGGCACAAGTTATTCTGTCATTTTTTTTTTTTTTTTTTTTTTGAATTGTTTATTGAAGGTTTTTGAGTCTGATTTATTCTTCCATCATGCATGTACACATTACACTTATTCAGGACTGTGTAATATGCACAGTAAAAGACCTCTAAAGATTGTTTACCTATTAAGTGTTCCATACTTTTTGGCCTCAACAGACCAAAGTATATACAAATATTTAAGACTTAAATCTTTCAGAGCATAAGAGGCTTGAACATAGCAATTGCCCAAGTCACATCTAATTCAACTGCACTTCACATGAAAATATTATTCATAAAGAGACAGCGAATCATTTGTGTAGAATACGACCACAGAGAGCAATAGCAATTCCTCCGAGCTTCTTGCTCCAGAAAAGACCAATGATCATTCACCACTAATATTTAGCAAGATGGAGATTCAGCTGATTCTCCACCTAATGCTAGACAGCGGGGGAGGTCTACAAGTTCCATCTCGTATTGGGGAAGTCTACAAGTTCCATCTCGTGTTGGGGAAGTCTACAAGTTCCCTCCCGTGTTGGGGAAGTCTACAAGTTCTGTCTCGTGTTGGGGAAGTCTACAAGTTCCATCTCGCGTTGGGGAGGTCTACAAGTTCCATCTCGTGTTGGGGAAGTCTACAAGTTCCATCTCGCGTTGGGGAGGTCTACAAGTTCCATCTTGTGTTGGGGAAGTCTACAAGTTCCGTCTCGTGTTGGGGAAGTCTACAAGTTCCGTCTCGTGTTGGGGAAGTCTACAAGTTCCGTCTCGTGTTGGGGAAGTCTACAAGTTCTGTCTCGTGTTGGGGAAGTCTACAAGTTCTGTCTCGTGTTGGGGAAGTCTACAAGTTCTGTCTCGTGTTGGGGAAGTCTACAAGTTCCGTCTCGTGTTGGGGAAGTCTACAAGTTCCGTCTCGTGTTGGGGAAGTCTACAAGTTCCATCTCATGTTGGGGAAGTCTACAAGTTCCGTCTTGTGTTGGGGAAGTCTGCAAGTTCCGTCTCGTGTTGGGGAAGTCTACAAGTTCCATCTCATGTTGGGGAAGTCGACAAGTTCCGTCTTGTGTTGGGGAAGTCTACAAGTTCCATCTCGTGCTGGGGAAGTCTACAAGTTCTGTCTTGTGTTGGGGAAGTCTACAAGTTCCATCTCGCCAGGATAAATAGGAGGAAGGTTCGTTGGCCTTTGCTTGAGCAGCGCGCGGAGGCCACGGCAACGGTCTTCTACTCACGAGCATGAATTTGGGGATTTTGATAAGCCGTTATGAATTCATCTTATATTTGTGGAGTCTATGCCTTTTATATGACTGAGTGTCTTATTTATATTTCCCTTAGAATCATTACGTAAAGTCTCTCTTTGCCCGGTTCCACTCTGGCCAAATACCGGGCTGTAATTATTCAATCTTTCCTCCTCCTTTGCCCTATTCTCTTTAGCCCGTATCTTCATTAACCTAGTAAAAGGTCATAACTACTAAGTATTTAGTCTGAGCGGAGACTCTGGTCATCCTTCATGTAAATAGAAAAATGTGATTCCGACGACACTCACCTGGTACACACATGAAGGAGCGTGTGTGTAAATGTTGCGTACACACTGCACTGAAAATAGATGCTTTAATACTTTGCCTTTGAAAATTGGATCCTTTCATCGTATTTATAGTTTTGGTCATTTGTATTAAAAGGTACGAACTGTTATATCTACATCCTCTTTCAGAGAGAAAAATACTCAACCATATACCTAGCAGTCATATTGACTTTAATAAAAAAAAAAACATTCAACGCACTACTAAATAAAAGATACATTGATTCATAGATCAATATTACCTGAAGATATGATACACAATCGCACAAATATAAGCATAGAATCGAAAACCAATTACACACAGGATCCCTCAGAATACATGTGTTGTTATGGTAAGACTTGACACGTGAAGGCGAGTGTCGGCGCAAATTTCGTCTGAAATCCGGTAAAAAAGAGAAAGGAGGGAGAACCAGACAGATTTAAGAAGAAGGAGGATAACTCAGGGCATTGTAGGAGACGAAATCAAGGTCTAAATCCGAGTAGGAGGAGAAGACACGACGTCAAAACGCTTGGAAACTCGGACGATGGAAGGTTAGCACCTGAGGTATGGTTTCAATCTCGTTTGTATTGCATGCAAGATGAGATTGGCTGACTGCTGATGAATTCTCCCGCCCGTTTACTTAAGCCAGCAACAGATACTTGCTTTGAAATGTGGCTGATCTTACTGGAGCAGTGTGTTTATTTGGTAGACGAGCGGTAAATGTAAATTCAGCAGGTGGTGCAACAGATACAGTTGCACACTATGGGGACTAAGACATGACGCAGGAGCTTTAACCTGACGACAGGCGTCATGACATACATGACATTCAGGGATTTTGGATCACAGTGTTATTTTATTGTACTCTGAGTAATGAGTGAGTGATGATTACAGTTGCAGTCATAATTTCTATAATTGCCAAATGAGGGCACCACTTTCTCCTAGCTATGGCACATAGCAAGTTGCCAACCTCTTGCTCTAAAACATCGCCAATGAAGGATGTGCAGGCAGAAGAGGAGCCTCTGTGTCAGTAGGGATGCCTTTTATTCTGGCACTCAGTCATAAGCACAGGTTTCCTTCCTCTTTTCTAACTCTTCATGCTTTGTTCATTGTGGATGGTCATATGTTTCATATTCGTTCATGACAGTACACGAATACTATAAAACAAGGTTGCTTTTTGTCTTCCCATAAAACAGCAATACTTCTATCACACTGAGTCTAAAGAAAATAATGAGATGATATAGACTCTATACTATAATTTTAGGCAACTGTGGCATTAATATAGCCCATGATATGATGCATATAAGTCTCTCGATACAATAAAACATAAATTAAAACACAAAAATAGCTCTAATTTTACAGTGAGTGAATGAAAGAGAGTGGGAAAAGTCAAGGTATTGTTGCATGAAGTTCCATTGTGCTGGAGACTAGGCAAGCAAATCTAGTCCGCACTGGGTTAACAATAACCAGTAGGTAAATATTCAGTAGAGTGCCGTGCTGCTAAATACCACGATATTGGAATCGATGGATTCCTCCTATCCTCTACTGTTCAGATATAATGAGTATGACTCACAATTCAACCCCTATAACCTGTAATCTTGGTCCCGATAAGAGGAGACGGCATGAAGGAGACTGGGGAAATTGTGAGGTTAACCAATAAAAAAAGATAGGTAATTACAGGTAAATATGTCACTTAAACACTGTAATACCACCTGCATGACAACTGCAATACCCTGCGATCCCCCCTGGGGTGGCCTGCCGTACCGCGTCTTGTGTGCACGGTGATCTGCAGTTGCCTGCAACATGTTAATTACACAGAGCTTGGGATAGTTTTCTCACATGACATCTTGATCCAACGACCTACCTAACCTTACCTAGGCTTCCATCTGCCCTAGCCAAGGGGGAGACTTCGAATTGAGGTTCATACTCAATAAATCTGAAAAGTAGGGGGTGAGAGGAATCCATCATTACCAATATGGTTGTATTTAAAGGCGTGGCATTATTTTGAATACCCACCAGCTGAAGCAAAACTTAAATCAGTAGGCCAAGCACAAGCAAGGAAAGTCCATGTTACTTATTGTTTGGGGGTTCACAAAGTCCTATTATTCAAGGCTGTTTAAGCTGCCTGTTTTTGTAGAATGGCAAGTAAAAGTAAAGTTGAATAACTCTATTTTGTCAAGATGTAACCAAACATTTCCGTATATGAAAAAGGTTTATGACTGAGCCCATTGAATTGGGATTTCATATGGGCTCACAGTTGTGTCAATATAGACTAAGTCAGGTAGAACACAAACAAAGAGTACATCGCTAATTAGCACATATAAGAATATTATACATAACTAATATAGATATTACGTATATTTGATATAAAGTATAAACCTCCAATACAAATAAACAATCAACATATGATATGCGCTCAAGTAAATTATTCCTAGATAAGGAACCAATCCAAGCTCTGCCTAGCCGGAACATACGTGATGGATGTTTGCTGGCTTCAACACCAGAGGGCCAGAGGTGCAGAGGGGTCCTGGAGAGGATTGACCCAAGCACTCCTGACATACGCCAATTAAGTAGCAATAGCAGAGAATCCAGCCAACTTATATATATATATATATATAGCGCAAAAGTAACTATTTTCTTTTCAGTTTCTCCTCAGTTTTGTGTGCTTTTTCAGGCATGAAGTACTAAAGTGAAACAAATTGGCATTTTATTGAGACCAAAATGAATAGACAAGTGTAATTTTACCATTATGATTATCACTGTGAAGTTAGGTTGTTTGCCAAAACCTTCTCCAGAATGGTACTTCATATGAAAAGGAAATATAATCAACAGAAAGTGGTGGGGCTTTGGTTGGCTTGCTGGCTTGTAGAATAAAGGGATATACAAATGACTAGATATTGAAGGCATCAACAAGAAATGTGCAAGTTTATACAAATGTGCATTTTATAATACAGACAATGCTTCATTACCTGTCTCCAGACATGCTACATATTAAACGGTTTCCTTGCACTTTGAAACCTCATGCAGCCCGTGAATTATTGATTGGAAGAAAAATCATCAGAAATAATCATTACATATGAGATCAACAACCCTTTGATTTCACAGATTCATTTGAATGGAAATGGACTGGAATATTAGCAGTCATGACCAGAAATGAAGTATTTTATTTTGTTCTATAAGTGAGATGATGCAATTGCATCATACACTGAAATATTCTCTTTGGTTTCTTAAAGGTAAAGGTTTATGGATAATTACAATAAAGCAAAGCAGTATTTACTAAAAATGAAATGAAATGAAAATAGGAAAGGTGAGAAAAGGGTGAAAATGAATTAGGAAGAGAGAGTTTTATATATATATATATATATATATATATATATATATATATTTAAATATATAAACAGCCTTTATCTCATTATTACTTTTACTCCAAGTGACCACTGTAAATAGTTTAGTGGAACTAATCAAAACTGTAAGAAATAGTGAATAACATACAATTGGCAAGATACAAGGCAGGAATAGCTCAAACAAACAATACAGGAGCAAGTGTTCACTGAGGCAGGTATGGCAAGGCCTGAATTGGTCAATCTGATGTTACCACTCTGCTCAGTGTCTACCTAAGAATAGACAGAAAAACTCTTGGCAATTTCTTGTTTTTCTATGTACATTTTACCATTTTTTATTAAAGAAAAAGATTAGAAGGCCCCCATATCCTGCATCTGGCCAGCACAGCTATTGTGAGAGTAAGTTTTCTAACCCAAACACTCTACTCGCCATTCCTCATGTATTCTTAGCCATTTGGAAATTCTACTGGTATTGATGACTATTTCTCTTGGTAAACAAATATGAGAAATATATGGCCTTAAGAGTACCATTAGTAAGTCTCAAGAAATCTGCTTATTAAGAGAATGATTTGATCAGAAATCAGCTTCTTATTTTTGAAAGTAAGATGACGTTGAATGCAGATGCTGCGGTGATGTTTCAAAGGCTTTGCCTCAGAGGGTTGCAGTGGTAAGGAAATGAGGTCTATAGTTTTCCAGATTGTAGTTGTTGTAGAGTTTCATGATCATCTTGAATCATTTAATCCTCTTGACCTAATTATGTTTTAAAAAGGGAAAATATTACAATACCAAGAAATGCTGTCATTTACTTATTTGTGAATACCTACCTTTCTTGATTTAACCTCTGAAAAAAAAAAAAGAACTAAAAGGTAAGCCTTCTCAAATTTCACTGAACTGGGAAGATTTGAGTGGCAAAGATTGGCTTGGCATACTTAGAATTCAGATATTTTAAATGCATTGTCATATTTTATGAAGCATTTCCATGATTTTTCCTGTTGTTAATCGCTGATGTGACAGGAAAATCTACTACTCTTAACCCGTTGCGGACAGGTGTCATGACATACATGACGCAGGAGCTTTGGCCTGACGATGGGTGTCGTGACAAACATGACATTTGTAGCCATAATTACTATAATTGCCTTAATATTAAGCAAAATGGATTTCACCTAACATCCAAAACCTAGATGACGCCATTTTCTTCTAGCACCAGCAGGAGAGAGAGCCTTGAATGGCACCCATCCACGGTCTTAGGCAAACACTCTTTATAGTGCGATGGCACACAGCTAGGTGCCCACCTCTTGCTCTAAAGTACAGGAGATGAAGGATGTGCAGGCAGAACAAGAAGAGCAAGGGGACTCATACCTTGCCCAGTGTCCACAATGTGCCCCCTGTGCCAGTAGGGATGCCTTGTACTGTGGCTATCACAGTCATAAGCACAGGTTTCCTTCCTCTTTTCTACCTCTTTATGTTATCTTCATTATGGATGGTTATATGTTTCATATTTGTTCATGACAGTACACAAATACAAAAAAATAAAGTAGTTTTTTGTCCTCAATTAAACAGCAATACTTCTATTGCACTGAGTAAGAAAATATTGAGCTGACATGGACTCTATACTACAATTTTAGTCAACTGCAGCATTGATAGAGCCTGTGATATGACACATAAGTCTATAAATATAATAAAGCACTCAAAAATTAAAACAAAAATAGCTCTAATTTTACAATGAGTGACTGAAAGAGAGTAGGAAAAGCCTCGCTCTGAAATGGAACCCATCCTGGAGACTGGGCAAGTAAATCCATCCCCCGTCCACAATGGGTTAAGAACTGTGACCTAATATGTATTTGTTTTAATGTTTAGTGATCACACTTTACTGTTTTGCAGGCATTGCTTTGAATTGACCTGTTCAAATGTTGTACAATAGTTCAGTCAATAGTCCTGATGTCAACCAAATCATAAGGGAGACCCAGATTGCACGGTATTTTTTATTTATTATTATTTATTTTATTTTTTTATTACATATTTCATCACTGGTTGAGGTTCAGGAACTGGTAATATCAAATTGCTGACTGTCTTTTCAGGAGTCCCAGCATACAGAGTCTAGACGAAGATGAAGAACCTACGCTTGAACGACCACACCTCCCAAGTTTTGCATAATACTTCCGAGGGATTGTTGTGTGTCCACCCGATCACATCGGGAGTCTACCGTATCGACAAAGATGGCTTGGAAATCATAAAAAGGGTGAGCTTGATTGATTGCTTTACATACATGCTGAAGTGGATATAAGTTGTAGCTTATTATTATTATTGTTATAAGTATTATTATCTTTATTATTTTTATAATTTACAGGGTAGTGAAGAAGATTCCCCACCGTTGAAATGGAGTGACCACGATGTACAAACGTCCAAAATCATTCAAGCTGATTTTGTGACTGCGATCAATGCTCTGTGCATTGTAACAGCTGAAGGGGATGTTATTACAATAAACACTGAAAACCAAGAGGTAAAATGTCTTTTACTCTAGATTTTGAGATAGTTGGGAACAAGTAGTGAACTAAATGTGGTTTTAATTGTATGGTCATTCTCTAATGGACATTTTTATTAATCATTCTTGTGTAACTGTTGTCATAAACAAATCTTTAACCTTTTTGAAGTATAGTAAATAAATTTTACTTTACCAAAAGATCATGCAATGTATTTGTGTAAAAAGTATCTATATCTTTCTTTCTTTCTTAAAAGTTTGTAAAGCACCCATCCAATTCACAGGTTGAAGTAGTTGGCTCGGTTGCGGCAGGATTAGACGCTGCGTGTTGGAGCCCTGACCAAGAGCTGCTTGTCTTAGTCACCAGAGAATCCAGTGTTGTTATTATGACAACAGAGTTCGATCCTGTTACTGAATTTCCGCTCAATCATGAAGATTTTGGAGAGAGCGAGTTTATCAACGTTGGGTGGGGGAAGAAGGAGACTCAGTTTCACGGCAAGGAAGGAAAAGCAGCAGCGAAGAGTGTGAAGAGCAATCTCAAGCCAGTGACGGAATGGGACGATCTCAGACCTCGTATTAGTTGGCGAGGCGATGGCCAAATGTTTGCGGTCAGTTACGTAACCAGCGAAAACCGTCGCCGCAGGATAAGAGTGATAAACAATGAAGGTGTTCTGCAGTATACGAGTGAAGAAACTGCTGGCCTCGAACAAGCACTGTCTTGGAAGCCATCTGGTAGCTTAATAGTTTCGTCACAGAGGTGCCCAAACAAACATGATATTGTATGCTTTGAAAAGAATGGCCTCAGACACGGAGAGTTTTCTCTGCCATTCAAACCATCAGAAATGCTCGTAAAGGAAGTTCTGTGGAACCAGGATTCCTCTGTGTTGTTAGTCTGGCTAGAGAATCTTGAAAACAAGCAAATGACTTCCAGCATTATCCAGCTTTGGACAACAGGGAACTACCACTGGTATTTGAAACAAGAACTAAAGTTTAACGAGATTATTTGTAATGTCTGTTGGGATAATGAGGCTCCTCTCGTACTATACCTATTAACTGCCACTCATTATCACAGCTACAGCTGGTCTTTTCACACTGATATATCTCATGGCTTAGGTATTTCAGACCTAGCCCAAGTTGGGGTGATTGATGGAACCAAGTTGAAAATGACCCCATTCAGACAGTCCATCATACCGCCCCCTATGTCTGCATATATGATCACTTTCCAGGAGTGCATCCAGGCTGTTATGTTTGCCCCGTCAGTTGTCAGGAAATGTGAGGCTTCACCTGACAACTCCCTGTGTATTGAGGATTCTGGTTTTCTTGAGGCATTTGACCCTCCAGGTTGTAATAGCAACAACCTGTGTGTTGTCCATGGATCAGGCACCCTCACATTTCTGACACAGGCTCATGCCAGTGAAAACCTGGATGATCAAGGGTGTGGAGTACAGGTTACTGGAGCAGGAGGCAATGGGTTTACTGTCAAAGTAAAAGTTCACAGAGTATTTGCTCAACATCAGATAGAATGGGAATCTGAACCTAAACCCAAAGGGTCCACTTTGCTGTATAATTGGTTATGGGTATCCAAAAATACTATTGTAGCATTTTATAAAGAAGAGAGTTGTTATATGGCTGTAATCGATCTACAGTCATTAGGGTCAGAAGCGGGCAGAACAGTTGTGAAGTCTGTTTTCCCTATAGAAGACGCAGTTCTGAGTGTTGCCTCTGCTCCAGATGGCTCCATTGTAATCTTACAGTTGGCTTCAGGAGCTCTTGTAAAGGTAGATCTTGGGCAACAGAAAATGGAACCTTATGAAGTGGATGGATGTGAAGTACAGTTCCCAACTGTGTGTCAGAAATTATCAGTATGCCCGCTCGATGAAGGAATGGAAATGACTGTTTTGGGTTTGACTCGTAGAAGTCGTCTCTATTGGGGAGACAAGCAACTCTTTCCCAATTGCACCTCCTTCCACATTCTTAATAGCCATTTGCTTGTAACTACTTCTAATCATTTGCTTCTTACAGTCCCCTTGATGCAAAAAGCTTTTGAGAAAGTGCTAGA
>NW_028234425.1:39121978-39126978 GCF_977035675.1 Penaeus japonicus | reverse complement strand
AAAATATATATGTATATATTTGTATATACATATGTATATATGTATATACATCTATCTATATATGTACACATATATATATATACACATATATACACCTATATATTTTATATATATATATATATATATAAAATATATATATATTATGATATATATGTATATATCTATTTATGATGTATATATATATAGATATATATATATAGATATATATATAAATAGGTATATATGTATATAGTCATATATACGATATACGGTATAGAGTGACATATTCGTGAGGCGGTAGACGAAGAGGGTCGGGAGCGTTGTTAGTTGATATTTAGGGAGGGTATATATGAGGTAGTATATTAAGATATATATATATATATTGAATATATGTTTCAATTATGTATATACATATATCTACACACTACGAGCTTATATGAGCTATATATATATATACATATATAATATATACATAATATATTTACACCATATACGCTCTGATTCGTCGAGAGTCTCATGAGTCTCTACTCGTGTCCACCAAAATTAGAGTACATCTGAGTACTACTGCTCGTTCTCTACATCTTTCGTGAACCCAAGAGATTGCTCTCAGTCATACGCTCCTTGTCTCTCTCTCGTGAACTAAAAAGGATTCTCTGTCCTCTCTCGTACCAAAAAGATTCTCTTCTCGCTCTGTCTCTCTCGTGTACCAAAAAGATCCTGACACGCTCTGTCTCGTCTCTCGTGAACCAAAGAGATTCTGCGGTCTCCTCTGTCTCCTCTCGTGTACTAAAAAGATCTCTGTCTCGCTCTGTCTCTCTCTCTTGTACCAAAAAGATTCCTGTCTTGCTCTGTCTCTTCTCTCTCTCGTGAACCAAAAAGATTCCTCTGTCTTCGCTCTGTCTCTCTCTCGTGAACCAAAAAGTTCTGTACTCGCTCTGTCTCCTGTCGTGAACCAAAAAGATTCTCTGTCTCGCTTCTGGTTCTCTCTCTCGTGAACCAAAAAGATTCTCTGTCTCCCTCTGTCTCTCTCTCACGTGAACCAAAAAGATTCGTCTGTCTCGCTTTGTCTCTCTCTCGTGAACCAAAAGATTTTCTGTCTCGCTCTTAGTCTCTCGTGACACCTAAAAGATTTCATGTCTCGCTCTGTCTCACTGTCGTGAACCAAAAAAGATTCTCTGTCTCGCCTGTCTCTCTCTCGTGAACCAAAAAATTCTCTGTCTCGCTCTGGCTCTCTCTCTGAACCAAAAAGATTCTCTGTCCTCCTTTGACCTCTGTCGTGAACCAAAAGATTCTCTTCTCCCTCGTCACCGTGAACAAAAGATTTTCTGTCTCGCTCTGTCACTCTGTCGTGAACCAAAAGATTCTCTTCTCGCTCTGGCTCTCTCTCGTGAACCAAAAAAGATTCTCTGTCCTCGCCTGTCCTCTCTCTCGTGAACCAAAAGAATTTCTCTTCTCCTTTGTCTCTGTCTGAACCAAAAGGATTCTCTGTCTCCCTCTGTCTCTCTCTCGTGAACCAAAAAAAGATTCTCTGTCCCTCGCTCTGTCTCTCTCTCGTGGTACAAAAAGATTCTCTGTCTCGCTCTGTCTCTCTCTCATCGTGAACCAAAAAGATTTTCTGTCTCGGCTCTGTCTCTCTCTCGTGAACCAAAAAGATTCTCTGCTGCCCTTGTCTCTCCTGGCGTGTAACAAAAAGATCCTCTTCATCGCTTCTGTCTCCTCTGGTCGTGAACCAAAAAGTCTGCTGTCTCCCTTTGTCCCATCACACGTCGTAACTAAACGATCCTCTGTCTCCACTGACTCACTTCCGTGCGAGCAACCAAAAAGAACGTCCTGTCTCGCTCTGTCTCTCTCTCGTGAACCAAAAAGATTTCTGTCATTCTTCTCGCTCTGTCTCTCTCTCGTGAACTAAAAAGATTCTCTGTCTCGCTCTGTCTCTCTGTTGTGTACCAAAAAGATTCTCTGTCTCGCTCTGTCTCTCTGTTGTGTACCAAAAAGATTCTCTGTCTCACTCTGTCTCTCTTTCGTGAACTAAAAAGATTCTCTGTCTCGCTCTGTCTCTCTCTCTCGTGAACCAAAAAGATTCTCTGTCTCGCTTTGTCTCTCTCTCGTGAACCAAAAAGATCCTCTGTCTCGCTTTGTCTCTCTCTCGTGAACCAAAAAGATTCTCTGTCTCGCTCTGTCTCTCTCTCGTGAACTAAAAAGATTCTCTGTCTCGCTCTGTCTCTCTGTCGTGAACCAAAAAGATTCTCTGTCTCGCTCTGTCTCTCTCTCGTGAACCAAAAAGATTCTCTGTCTCGCTCTGTCTCTCTCTCGTGAACCAAAAAGATTCTCTGTCTCGCTCTGTCTCTCTCTCGTGAACCAAAAAGATTCTCTGTCTCGCTCTGTCTCTCTCTCTCGTGAACCAAAAAGATTCTCTGTCTCGCTTTGTCTCTCTCTCGTGAACCAAAAAGATTCTCTGTCTCGCTCTGTCTCTCTCTCGTGAACCAAAAAGATTCTCTGTCTCGCTCTGTCTCTCTCTCGTGAACCAAAAAGATTCTCTGTCTCGCTCTGTCTCTCTGTCGTGAACCAAAAAGATTCTCTGTCTCGCTCTGTCTCTCTCTCGTGAACTAAAAAGATTTTCTGTCTCGCTCTGTCTCTCTCTCGTGAACCAAAAAGATTCTCTGTCTCCCTTTGTCTCTCTGTCGTGAACGAAAAAGATCCTCTGTCTCGCTCTGTCTCTCTGTCGTGAACCAAAAAGATTCTCTGTCTCGCTCTGTCTCTCTCTCGTGAACCAAAAAGATTCTCTGTTTCGCTCTGTCTCTCTCTCGTGAACCAAAAAGATTCTCTGTCTCGCTCTGTCTCTCTGTTGTGTACCAAAAAGATTCTCTGTCTCGCTCTGTCTCTCTGTTGTGTACCAAAAAGATTCTCTGTCTCGCTCTGTCTCTCTGTCGTGAACCAAAAAGATTCTCTGTCTCCCTCTGTCTCTCTCTCTCGTGAACCAAAAAGATTCTCTGTCTCGCTCTGTCTCTCTCTCGTGAACCAAAAAGATTTTCTGTCTCGCTCTGTCTCTCGTGAACCAAAAAGATTTTCTGTCTCGCTCTGTCTCTCTGTCGTGAACCAAAAAGATTCTCTGTCTCGCTCTGTCTCTCTGTCGTGAACCAAAGAGATTCTCTGTCTCGCTCTGTCTCTCTGTCGTGAACTTAAAGACAAAAAAATTATCTGTCTCCCTCTGTCTCTTTTCTCTGTCTCCCTCTGTCCCTCCCTCGTGGAACCAAAAAGATTCTCTTTTTCGCTCTGTCTCTCTCGCGTGAAACCAAAAAGATTCACTCTCTGTTTCGCTCTGGTCATTTTGGTCTCTCATACTGTCTCTCCCCTTCTCTGACCAAAAAGATTCTCTGAGTATTTTTTTGTTTTTCCCGCTCTGTCCTCTCTCTCACATCGGGAAACCAAAAGATTCTGACTCGCTCTGTCACTCTCTACGTCGGAACTAAAAAGATCTCTGTCTCGCGCCTGTCCCTCTCATCTCTCGTGAACTAAAAAGATTCACTGTCTCGCTCTGCTCTCTTCACCCTACCCCTCCTCCTCCGTGACTAAAAGATTCTCTGTCTCGCTCTGCCTCTCTCCTCGCTCTCGGTGAACTAAAAAGATACTCTGTCTCGCTCTGCTCTATCTCGCTCTCGTGAACCAAAAAGATTTCTCTGTCTCGCTCTGTCTCTCTGTCGTGAATCTAAAAAGATTCTCCTGTCTCGCTCCTGGGTCTCTCTCGGTCGTGAACTAAAAAGATTCCTCTGTCTCCCCTCTGGTGTGCTGGGTGTCTGGTTTGCTGGCACGCTGTGTCTGTCTGGTCGGGGGTCTCCTCTCTCGTGAAACCAAAAAAGATTCTCTGTCTCTCTTGGCTCTTCCTCATTCCTCTCTTCCTACCCCTCTCTACTCCTTTCTCTCCCTCTCCCTCGCTTTCCTTGCCAATCGCTCTCTGTCTCCTCTCCTCTCGTGAACCAAAAAGATCTCTGTTACTCTTCCCCCCCTTTTCGTTTTCGTTTCGCGTGTCTGTCTTCGTGAACCAAAAAAGATTTTTCTGTCTCGCTCGCTCCTGTCTTCTCTGTCGTGAAACAAAAAGATTCTCTGTCTTCTCGCTCCTGTCCTCTCCCTCATGTACCAAAAAGATCTCTGTCTCGCTTTGCTCTGTCTGAACCAAAAAAAGATTCTCTGTCTCGCTCTGTCGAGCTCTCCGTGACCACTAAACTGATTCTCTGTTGTCGCGTCGCACCTCTACACGCGAACACCAAAAGATTCTGTCTCGCTCTGTCTCTCTCTCGTGAACTCTACACAAATTCTCGTGTTCTGCGCTCTGTCTCACCCTACGAGTAACTCAAAAAGATTCTCTGTCTTCGCTACTGCTCTACTCTCCGTGAACTAAAAAGATTCTCTGTCTCCTCTAGTCCACTAGCTCTCGTGAACTACAAAGATTCCTGTCTCGCTCTGTCCTACCTCGCCTTCGACACCTAATCAAAAGATTCTCTGGCTAGCAACCTTTCTCTCTCTCCGTGAACTAAAATACGAATTCTCTGTCTCCGCTCTGTCCTTCTCACTCGTGCAATCAAAAAAGCGTCTCTCTGTCACCCTCAGTCTCTCTCTCGTGAACACAACAAAGACTTCTCAGTACTCTCTCTGTCTCTCTTCTCGTGAACCAAAAGATTCTCTGTTTCGCTCTATCCTCCTGAACCAAAAGATTTTCTGTCTCGCTCTGTCCTCTCTGTCGTGCAAAAAAAAAGATTCTCCGTCTCGCTCTGTGCGTGTCTCTCTCTGTACACCAAGCATTCTCTGTCCTCGGATCATTTGTACCCCGATGGTCGTGAACCAAAAAAGATTCCGCATCACGCTCTGTCTCTCTCTCGTGAACCAAAAAGATTCTCTGTCTCGCTCTGTCTCTCTCTCGTGAACCAAAAAGATTCTCTGTCTCGCTCTGTCTCTTTCTCGTGGGACAGTGTCTTGGTTACACATATAGCTTAACTCTGACGGTATCAACGTTTGCAGAATTGCTG
>NW_028234425.1:39099478-39104478 GCF_977035675.1 Penaeus japonicus | reverse complement strand
AAATATTTGTGTACATATGTATATATATATATATATATATATATATATATATATATATATGTATGTATGTATGTATATATATGTATTATTATATATATATTATATATATATACTATTAATATATAATATTATATATATATATATATATATATATATTATATATATATATATATATATATTATAAATATATATATATATATATTTATATATAAACATTATATATATATAGATATAGATAGATAGATGGATAGATAGATAGATATGAACATATATATATATATATATATATATATATATATATATAAAGATACACATATATAATTTTGTGCAGAGAGAGAGAGAGAGAGAGAGGCATAGAGAAAACGAGAGAGAGAGAGAGAGAGAGAGAGAGAGAGAGAGAGAGAGAGAGAGAGAGAGAGAGAGAGAGAGAGAGAGAGAGAGAGAGAGAGAGAGAGAGAGAGAGAGGCAGAGAGAAAAAACGAAAGAGAGAGAAAGAGAGAGAGAGAGAGATAGATAGAGAGACAGGCAGATAGAATACGAGATAGATAGATAGATAGAGAGAAAAAAAACGAGAGAGAGAGAAAACCCGAGATCAGTGCCACAAGTACCGACCCGCCAACACGTACCAGAGAAGAGGGGGCATAGGTACGAGAACATCTGCATGGGTCCGATGCTCACGTACTGACCAAGAGACATCTCGAGGAAGCACAGCGGTAGGCCTATCGTCGCCAGAGCCACGAAGTAAGGAATCAGGAACGTCACTTAAAAAGGAGGTTTATTTTACTACTGGAACTGTAGAATGTCAACGCATATGAAGAATTATATGTGGTTATTAATGTGACATCGATGCGTTCACTAGAATAAGGATAAAAAAGGAAAGATTTATCAATAGTAACTACGTATGTTGGGCGTACGTCTGGCACGGCCGTAATTAATACGGTGATAGTAACCCTTCTTTTGTGCGATTCATAGAATGGAAATAAACAAAATGTTTAATAAAGCTGACAATTTTATAACACAGCAACAATGGACTAGCGTCATTGGTTATCTACTACTGAATCAGAGAGAGAGAAAAAATATATATATATATCTTTCTTTCTTTCTTTTTTGTTGTATAGTTACTTTAGCATCCCAGTGTGTGTCAGGATCGTAAATATAATTTTTTCCCCTAATTAAATGAAAGAATATTGTCTGTCATTCCTTCCCCAACTGTACTCTACCAGTAATAAATCAACATTCTGAATATAACAAATAAATTGAATCAAGAAAGTAAAAAAAAAAAAAAAAAAAAAAAAAAAAAATCTTATATAAATATACCATAAAAGTCAACATAAATTAAACAAAATATATACACATTATCACACACGTGCTCGTGCATAGTGCAAGATTGCAAGTCACCCCAAGCGTTCATTACCTCCACCGTACTTGAAGCAGAGGTAAGGGAACCGCCAGACATTGCCTATGCCGACCGAATACCCTAAGAAGGCTAAAAATCCCTCTTTCTTGTTCTTGTAAGTTCCTCGCTTTTCATATGGCTCGAAGAAGCTCTTACTCCAAGCCTGTATCATCTTTTTTTTTTATTTTTTTTTTCTTCAGTCGTCTTGCAGGAGTCACGCTCTGCAAAAGACACGAGGAGGTCCATCAGGTGTGACATTTCTTAGTGGTAATTATAATCGTTATAATTATCATTGTTATCATTGTTATAGTTATCATTGTTATCATTGTTATAGTTATCATTGTTATCATTGTTATAGTTATCATTGTTATAGTTATCATTGTTATAGTTATCATTGTTATCATTGTTACCATTATCATTATGTTATCATTATTACTATCATTATCATTATGTTATCATTATTACTATCATTATCATGATGTTCTCATTATTACTATCATTATCATTATGTTATCGTTATTGCTATCATTATCGTTATTATTTATATGATTATTAACATTGTCCTTAACATTATCATTATCGTTATTACTATCATCATTATAATTATTTCTATAATTGTCCTTATATTATTATTACTCCTATAATTACCATCATTATTATTCATATCATTATCATTATTAGTCATTCCCATTATCGTTATGATGATTATTGTACTGAGCATCATTATCGTTATCATTATCATTGGTATATTATTAGTTTCATAATCAGTGTTATCATGATACTACTGTTATCATTATTATAACAATATTATCATCATTAGCATCATGATCACTATCATTATCATCACCATCACCAACATCACCATCATCACCAACATCATCACTATCATTACATCACCATCATCACCAACATCACTATCATACCATCACCAACATCACTATCATCACATCACTATCATACCATCACCAACATCAAATCACCATCATTACCAACATCACCATCACTAGCATCACTATCATCAAAAACATCATCACCATCACCAACATCAACATTATCACCATCATCATCACCAACATCGCCATCACAAACATCATCATTCACCATCACCATCATCACTATCATCATCACCAACATCACTCCTTATCATTACCAACATCACCATCATCACTTTCACCACCAACATCACTATCATAACCATCATCACCAACATCACTATCATCAAAAACATCATCACCATCACTCCCCATCATTACCAACAATTATCATCATTATCACCATCATCACTTTCACCACCAACATCACTATCATAACCATCACCATTATCACCATCATCATCACCAACATCCCTATCATCATCATTATTCTATCATTAGCATAAATAACATTATCTTCGTTCTTATTCCTACTATCAGCTTTATTATCATTATTATTGTCCCATCATTATAATCATGATTATCAGGATCATACTAATAGAAATGGTTAAATAATAACCATAATAATGATAATAATAACAACACTAATGGTAAGAATATCAATGATTATCATTACTTTTTATCATAATCATTTTCATTATCATTATAGTTATCATTATTATTATCATCAATGTCATTGTTATTATCGTTTATATCATTATTATTAGCATCATAATTATCCTCATCATTATGATTACAGTCATAAGAAGAACATTTCTATAATGATGAATAATTATGAATAATATGAATAATTTACTCGTCAAAGTTTCAAGTCTGTTTGTCTTTTAATAGATATTTCATTCATAATTCCTAGTGTTTTTTTCACTCAATATCTCAGTATTTAACACATGATTTCCAGTATTATTCACTCAGTAGTTGAACAATGTCTTCCTCACGATATTCACAAAACAGGTGAACAATTTACTCATCTTTGGTACGGTACAATTACATCTTATATCGATCATACTAAATCATACTTTTGGAATAAATACTTTTATCTCGAGATCAACTACAACAGCTTTTGCTTGTGACGTTGTTAAAGTTCTGCACTTATTAAAGTATTGTGTACCATTTCACTATGTAATTTTCTCCTCACCTTGCTTTCAGAAAGTTATACCACTTCGCAGAAATATTGCTACGTGTGTTTGCACTCGTCTTGCCAAGCTTTGATGTCTTGGGAGTTGTACTCGTCCCAAGTTGGACCAAACTGTCGTACCGCTTGCATTGGATATAGCCTTGAGGATTCTACGTTTTCATATAAAAAATGAGATTGACTCGGCGAAAAGGGACGTATGTTCTTTTACCTATCACGAGAGGGAAGGAAAAAAAGAACGGAATATTTTGGTCTAATGGTCATGTTGTTATCAACAGAATGATTGGGTTTTTTACAAGATGGAAGACTGTTAGAGAAGACGAAGAATTTTGAAACGTTTTAGGGGTTTTCCAGAGTGTCGTGGTTGCTGGTTTGTTTGTTTACCTCTTTTAGAACTGTTGTTCTTTCCGCTTTGAAGATATCCAAATTGTTTACATATAAATATAATTCATCATTCATAATGATAACCGCTTATCATAATGACAATATTATCTATTTTTTTACAACTAATATCACTTACAACAGATAATACCAACGACACGTCATAGGCAAAGACTAACTTCTCTCCACACTTTTATAACTACGCCATTAAGAATAAAGAAAGTCATACCTCTATCTCGTATCCGTTATTAACCTTCTTTCCTCCTTTCACAAAGAAGAAGAAGGAAGCACAGGAAGAAATGTTTAGCTTAAGGGAAGTATAACCCACAGATGTGCGCGCGCATCGGGGATTCCCGCCATCACGTCTCCTAGTCTCGACTGAGGGTACCAATTACTCCTACGATGTGGACGGTACTAATTTCTGCTTTGATGTGTGCCCCATCTAAAAGGGATGGCCTCAGTCGTGTTTTTTTTTTATATATATATTTTCTCTTTCGGATTGGAAGTAGGAAAGAAAAAACAACTTTTCTTGATGAAAGGAACGGTGTGTGTATAGATACTCTGGCTTGAAGAAGTGAGCTAAACATTTTTTTCCTAGTTGCTATTCTGACAGGAATGCAGAGTGAATTTCTTGACGTTGTGCTGCGAGCGAGTTTTCCGAATCTCCTTCAGTAGGACAAGGAATATAATTGAAAGGTCTGTCTCTCACACGCACGCACACACACACACACACACACACACACACACACACACACACACACGCACACACACGCACACGCACACACACACACACACACATATATATATATATATATATATATATATATATATATATATATTACATAAGTATGTCTGTGTATACATACACACACACACCAGATGGTTAACAATGCTAGATGGATAAGCACTAACGAGAGACTGGTAAGAGCAAGACACCGTCAGCAAGAAAGGCAAGTATGCACAGAAGAAGGAAAATAAATCCACAGGGATTCCCCAAGTACTTCCGATCTTAAGCTTCCTAAAGCGAGAGCCTTGCAAACATAATTTCGATTTTTATTCTTTTTTTTTCATGTAAAACTTTTAGGTCCTATATGTTGGATGCATTTGATTCTAGGGTAAGATATATCCTTTTGGGATTGAATGACAATAAGTAATCAAA
>NW_028234425.1:39064478-39066978 GCF_977035675.1 Penaeus japonicus | reverse complement strand
TTTCTGTCGAATTTAACGATAGACTAATCCAATGGACAGAGCGAACACCGACACAACCTCTCGCTCACTCGTCTCCACCTCTACTGCCTGTGACTACCCAGGTGCGCCTAGGAGGGGTCGGCGCATAGAAAACGGGAAGCGATCGGGAGGTTATCTCGGGAGTTGATATTTAACGGAATGAGGCTTCATGAAAAAAAAGTAAGGTGATGGATGTGTCTTACGAATTTATATTCAAGGAATGCCTTCCGTTTATTTTTTTTTTCGATTACGTGTACCTTATACATATACCTATGTATCTAATATACTATGTATACAGCTAGATACCCCCGTAATCATATATACAATAAAAATATTTACGAATATCGGCGTCTCTAAGAAATCAATTCCACTCGAAAAAACATACCAAACGGACCCTATTTACCGAAACACGTACAAGACGTCTAGCATCAAGACAGTTAACCAGTCACGGGTGAGGGAGGAAGAAAAAAAAAATAATAATAACAACAATAAGAGCGGGGAAAATCAGATCTAGACAGCCCGCCCTCCGATCATCCCACGCTTATCTTCCTCCTGAGCTCACGTAACACACACCGAATAAGCAGTTATTTTAATAAGCCCTCTAGAAACACACACACTCATTTTTCCTTCGCTGGACCCGCCGGCATGAGAGAGAGCATATCAAATCCACTACATATTAGGCGTTCCGGACTGAGATCTTAGCGGAAGCCAGAGGGCGGAGACACGCCACGCTGCGCTGCCTTCTGCCGGAGAAGGTCGGCGCTCGCTGTACCTCGCTGCCTTAGGGTACGGGAGAAAATCCGCGTGGGTGGGACACCTTAATAAGTCGAAATGAAAAAAGAAGAGTAAATCAGATCGGAATTAAACAGGGAAATGGAGAGTGAGTATTTTTGTATGTCTGTAAGGCTAATTGAGTATCAGTCGACGACAAAATTATTCTTGTTATTACCATATCACAATTTCTAACATTAAAATATAGGACATTGTATGTGTATTAGAAAGCTTGTATATTACGAGTGTATCGTTAACATCTGAAAATCATGAGCATCCCTGTAATAACTCTCCATCTATCTATCTTACTATCTGCCTTTCTCTTTAATTTCTATTCCTCCATTCCTTCAATTTGCTTCTCGTTGACCCTCGAGATCGACGACCAGGAGGGTTACCGAGCGAGGGGGTTGGAGCACTGCCCACGGCCCGAGGATCAGAAGGATACCCACTCGAAGTAATGGTTTTTCACTGTCAAATCTTCTCAAAGATCTTCTCAAGTCGACCCTTTCCTATCCCTTGAGAGGAAGTTCCTGACGTCGAGCCATAAACTTCTTCGGCCTGGAAGTTATTCAATGATGTAGAGGATAAACATTATAATAAATCAAAAGATTTCAAAATGTGAATGAAAAGGTTTGTTCCGAAGACTGGCGAAAGGAAGTAGATTTTAGGGATGTAGAAATGAAGGGAATGAATGAATGAATGAATCTGATGAAGGAAGGGTGTTAAAGTTACCAATGATGTAAAAAAAAAAAAAAAAGAAAAAAAAAGACCGAAAAACTGACACGACACCGAATCTGACACTTTTATGTCACTTTTCTCTGACTTGACGACACGGCAGCTTATCTGACACTTTTTTTTATGACACTTTCACCTGAGATAACGGAACCAGTTTTAAAAAAATTGTCCGTCACCATAGACATCTTGACTTTATATCATATTCACGTAAAACCATGCCTTCCCTCGAGGTAAAACGCAGTGTGACAAGGTTGTCATCGTGTCACATTCAGTTACGCTGGAAACATGTTCTCACGAAATAACTTGTCTTCGGAAAAAAAGTGTATATCGGCTGTAATAAAACCCAGAATTTATCCATTAGAGTTAGAAAGTTACAATGAAATATATATTTTTCTTTTTTTGAGACCATATCTCATCGCTTTCCGAGGTGGTGTATTCACATAATTAAAAATACTTTCTCATAGTTTCTTTTGATATCGTATCCAGACACGTGGAGATCCTTTTACTAACCGCGACTTTGCCCGTGAGAGAATAACTAGTTGAATAAAATAGATGAATAAGATTTATTTATGAAATGAGCAAATGAAATTAATAAATAGACAAATAGATCAATACAAGAGATAGATAAATAGGTGAATACGATAGATAGATAGATATACAAATAGATATATGAATAGATGAATAAATAGCTCGATCAATGTAATAGCTGAATAAATAAATAGGTAGATCAGTGCAAAAAGACGATCAAAGAAACAGATTAACACAATAAGAAAATAATTAAGCTAATCAATGCTTCCAAACTCGGAAATCCAGAAGATTCGAATTTCTGAAGCAAGTGAAACCGAAGCGTGACGCACGAGGGATGGCGACGCTAAACGTTCTGGAAGATTCGCCACCTCTAGCGAAATGCATTGCCTCTTTATTTACAAACTACTTTTTCTTTTAACTCACGATGTTTATCTGTAATGCATACCGG
>NW_028234425.1:39039478-39051978 GCF_977035675.1 Penaeus japonicus | reverse complement strand
AACGATGACGCACACTATCAACGTGTAGATAATACCTTCTATGTAATTTCTAGGTGGCTCAATCCTGCATGAGCAAGATGCAATGAGAGACAGCATAGCGTCAACTAACATCAGCCATGAGCGGCATAGCTTTAACCCTTCAGAGACTGGGCTCGTCTTCAAGGTAGTGCCACTCTAATCGACTTATCGCTGATAGGTGCCAAGGGGTGCCTGAGGCTCGACTTTTGAGCCAGTTGACGGGTCTCAATTGTGCGTCGACAGTTTGTTGTTTAAACTACGTATCTAAGGAGGCAGTGGACAGCAAGGGTAAGTTGCATGCTGTGCATCTGCAAGTTCATTTACAGCCTTCCAAAATTTGTGAAGAACAGTTCATCTCAATATTGAGAATAACAACTGTGGAAATGCACACGCACGGCAAGGACAACTAAAATCACAGAACTAGTGTGCAATCTTACAAATGGCCGCTCAGTCATTGCAATCCTATCCTTCGGTCAAAGCGGTGGTAGATGTACCTCGTCTTCAAAGGTTAAATGCTGATACCACCACTATTACTAGTTTTCACAGACTAACACTAGTACATCTGGACAGTGTACACAGGATTCATAAATATACATATTTATTTTTTACCTTTTTTATTTTATTTTTTTTACTAAGAATCGCCCAGTCCTCCCCTAAGCCTCGGGCACAACAGACACGACCCCTAAGACCTACCCTTAGCCTAGACCCCAAGACCTGCCCTTGGCCTAGTCCCCAAGACCTGCCCTTAGCCCCCACCCTAGAACCCACGTCCACCCTACCTTCACGGGCTGCGAGAGGATCTTCTTGGCCATTTTCTTCTCCTTCTTCGAGAGGGTCGGGAAGTCCTCGTCCTCGTCGGAATCCATGTCGGAGTCATCCTCGTCCCTCTTCTTGGAGAACCTCTCGTGCTCCACGTGTCGCCCCATGTTAGCGGTCCCTGTGCCTCGTCCCTCTCTTCTCCTGCCGTGACGACCTGGTCTGGCGCCTCTGTTCTAGGAGCCTGTGTCCTCTCGTTATTTCCCGGGGGTCTGGGCGCCTGCGAGTCCTTCTCCCGCGTGCAAAAGGGCTCGTGAGGGTGAGTCTCGTGCTGGGTCTGCGTGAACCTCGACTCGTGTGTTTGTGTGGACTCGCGTCGACGTCCGCGCGCGTTGTTGGAACCTCGCCCTGACCCTCATCTCGCCCAATTTTTCATCGAATGGGGGTATTAAATAATTAGTTTCGGGGTTGCATGTGTTTAGGTTTTTCTTCTGTATTTTTTTTATTTGTATCCGGTCGGTCCCTCGGGTCGTAGGCCTTGGTGGTTTCCTCCGGCTAGTCTTCTAAAGCGCCCAGAAGACTGCGTCTGCCAGACCTCGAAAGACGTTCCCTTCACCGCCGTCGATTTAAGGCCCTCAACATGCCCAAAGGTAAGCCCAGCGCCCGTCTTGGGGGGGAAGGAGATGCCAGGGACACGCCAGGCACCCGGGGCGAGTCTGAAGACGAGGAAAAGTCGTGTGAGGAAGGCGTGAAAAGGGCGAGAGCGCGGAAGCAAGAAATCCCTCTGAATATGCATCGTGTCCCTCTCCGAGTTCTTGCACCGTGCAACACTCGGGGGAAATGATGCAATGTGTCCATCTGTGTCGGGGAATCATTTCAATCACGCTTAGGGATGATTTTGAAGTAGATGCGACACTGGAAAGGAATCCCCACGTGTTTGGGCGGGTGCCAGAGGGACAAAGGTGTCACCAGGGGACCACCTTCTCCTGCTGCTCCTCCTCCTGCTGCTGCTGCGCCTCCCTCGGGCTGTCAAAGGGCGCGACGTGAGGGAGGGCGTGCGGGCGGCGGCTCTAGACCTGGCACTATCTTATCCCTTTTGAGTAATTGTACTGCTTTTGACAGATAGTTGGACCATCATAAATGTCAGGAGTGGCCACACCAGGAGTTAAAATATATTAAAAATAGGTTGATTCCAGGTGATGTTACTTGTTTACGCTTTTATGACTGCAAGAGCTGGCAAGGTAGTGAGCTTATGCAAAATATCACTATTTTGATCAGTTCCTCCATTTTTTCCGTTTCATTTCAGCAAATCTCTATGTTTTCAGGCTCTGAATATATCGCTGCATTTTCAAAAGATCAGAAATGGTATAAGTCAAAGATTACGCTTCCTGGTCTGTAAGTGCTCCAAAATGTTTATAACCATGGGTTCGTTAAGAGTATTAATTTCGTCTTATCAAGACCGAGGTACCTGAATTTTTCTTATTTTGCTTAGATCACAATTTTACCAGTATTAGATTTACACTTTCATTGTGTTCTTTACAGGCACCGTCGGCCTTAATTCAAATATTCCAGGAAGGTAAACCAGTCATAGGATTGGTATCCCGGTATATAAGAAGATTCTAAACACTCCGATAGTCTTTACACCATGAAGATTGATATTAATTCAATTTCTTGAAATCCTTGAAGGTTTTTACTAAGCCAGAAGCACGACAGGAAGTCACAGATTTACGGAGTTTGGGTTGCGTCATGGATTTGGGAGGGGTTGACTGTCTGAGAGTGTAAGCTTGGATTTATAACATCTCTGATTAGCTGACAATGCGGTGTAATAGTTTGAGCATGAAAACATTTCAAGAAAGGCCAAAATGAAACGGAAAAAATGGAGGCATAGTCTTGGCAAGGATTAGCTTAACAAAAGAGTGATTATTTTACCTAGGGCCATTATGTTGCCATGACTAAGTTGCCTGTCATCTCTCATGGTTGTAAAGTGGGTAAGCATGGAATCCATCTATTCTGGGTAAATGCCTGTGAAATACAGACCATCTGTCACTGGGTTTGTGCTCCACATATGTCAGCTCTCTGGAAAAGGCCAACAGACCTGCACCGTGTATATTCTGGGAAGATAGAGCTGATAGCCAGACTGCAGAGTATGGGTTTCCAGTGATGTCTTGCATGTGCTCAAACAGTAAGTTGTGTGCAAGGGTGCAATTAATTTTTTGAGGTATGCACTGTAAGTGCAATGGCATTTCTGATTTGATAGGCCAAAGATATTAGTTTTTGGTATTTAAGTTTACATTTTTTGCCATAGAAAACAACAAACTTTAACAAAATGCTGTGTGTCACAGTTCTAGGCTCACTACATGAAGTTTTAGTTCTGTGCAAACTGGTAGACCTCCCTGCCAAATACTGTCAAACAGGCGACCTGTCCAAGGTCTGTCTTGTCAGAATGTATGTTGGTCTTTGCTAAAGCACTGAGAGGGGAGACCATGGCAATCACTTGACATTGCGCCACCATCAAGGGGGGCTTGTAATTGCAGGGGTTGCACCATTAATCATTACAAGATTCAGGTGGTCTGGGCTAAGGAGAATCTCATATTTTGAAAACTACTGCTGGTGTCTGAAACATTTGCCACATTTTGTATCCTAAGCGACATCCTGCAATCAGGAAAATGGTAAATCAGGAATTCTAACAAATTAGTAGATCTCACAAACACATTGGCTTTCACTTTTGCACTCAAGCAAACCCCAACAAATCTCCAAATTCAATTGGCAAGATAAAGATTGCAACAATTCCTCTACGTGTTAGTTCACCAGGGCGGTCCTCAAGCTCTGCCATGCCGTGATATACTAGATGGAGGTTTGTTGTCCTTTGACCGAAATGCCAAATGCACGGAGGCTATGGCAATAGCTTGAGTCACTATAGGGTATCTTGGATAAGGATTGTGGATGCCACTTTCTGTCAAGCAACTGTGGACTTGCTTTCAGTTTCTGTTAATTGTTTTAACAGAAATTGAAATGTTTTTTTTATGTGTTTAAGGACTGTGTGGGCCTGATTTCAAGAGAATAAGAAAAGACCATTACTGATGGACTATTTACAAAGTATGCTTATGTTTTCTAGTCTTATTTAAGACTAACCAAGTATAAAAATGACCTTGATACTTGATAAGGTCATGATGTGTATCAGAGAAATTTCTTAAGGGTCAGAAAGGAAATAAAAATGCCATCAAATCAGAATTTTTGCCCCATCTTGACCATGTTTTCTTATCTGGTTTGTCTCTGATTAGTTTAGGATTAGGCCATTGCAGACTTGAAATTCTCTAGTGCAATCATGATTATGTTACCATGGCACTCCATTGTTGTTTTGCCATTTGGCTGCACATGCATTTTCAAATTGTAATGATTGTGCAAACATAGTTTCGCGCCTCATCCTCTCTTGTTGGAAACCATTCTTTCTGGTCATCTCCTACCTCTCACAGCATCAATTCTTATCGTGAATAAGGGAATCTTTTTTGGAAAATTATTTGCTCCAATGTTTGTGAAAACTTTACCAGGCAAAGATGTACCTATGCATTTTAGACTGTACTTTTTTTTCCTAAATGTATAGATATTCTTGTGCGTTTCTTTTATGTTTCGCATTTTATTTCCAAGAAGTTTATTTTCAAGATAGGGCCGTTTTTGGTCTCTTTTCCATTTTCTTTAGGGTGGTAGAACTTTGTAGAAGAATTATCTATGGGCATCAACCCACTTTGTTTTGACCTATTTTGAACTCTTTTTTTTTCCCCTCTCTCTTTTCTTCTCTTTTCCCTTTACTCCTTTCACCTTTCCCTTTTCCCCTTTCTCTTGTCTTGTCTCCTCTCCTCTCTTCTCTTCTCCTTTCCTCTCTCCCCTCTCCTCTCCTCTCCTCTCCTCTCCTCTCCTCTCCTCTCCTCAAAATGTAAGTTTCATGGAAAGGGTATCATAGGTGCCACCCGACTCATCCTTGCTAGGTTTTGACCTTTCTAAAATGCATAGGCATGTCCTCGCCTGGTTCCTTAGCCACTCTGATAGTGAAGTGTTTGCCCGATCACGCATGCAGCTCACGTTGTTGTCATGTGATGGTGATATCTCTCTTTGTAGATCAATTATTAAATGTGTAAAATGTTTTTTATGGAAGTTGGTGTATGTGATTTGTGCATTAATGGGTGGTGCTGGAGTTTTATTATTTTTGAGAGGAGGATAGTAAATGTCAGAGGTTTTGGGTCAAACTTCGTACTAATGTAAGGGAAGGATGCCAAAATTAGGTGACATTTTTCAGTGTGAGTGAGTAAGTGAGCTAAGAGAAAAACACTATCTACAAAAGAAGCTTATTGAAAGATAAGATATCATTTTTAAAAGCCCCTTGGATTTCATCATATCTAAAAATGATAATCAGGATGGATTTTAAACTATTGGCACAACATTTTTACTTCAGATTGTCCTGTCAGTTACCCCTTCTTTTTCTGTTTCCCCTTCCTTTTTTTGTCTATTTTTCCCTCCCTCTGTCTGTTTTCCCCTCCCTTGGCATTTTCCCGTCTCTTCCTTGCTCTCTCTCCCTTACCATCTCTCCCCATTTCCATCTCTTGCTCCTTATCTGTCTTTGACCTTTTTCTTCTTACTCTCCTGTCTCCTTCCATCTTTAACCTGCTTTGCATATGGACACATTATATTTTCTAATTGGTAACAATGTAGTAATGTTTTTTTTTTCTCCCATTATTAGTATTTTATTGAATATTGAAGGACTGGAACTCACCTTTGTAATGTAGGATAAACTTAACATAACTTGGAGTTACGTATGAGTGATTCCATCACAAAAATTGCTAATGCCAATGCCGTTTCAGGAAAGCATAAGGGAGGCCGCAGGCACTTCACCAACTTCGAAGCTTTGGAAGAGCAGAAGAAGAAGGAGGAGAAGGAACGACAGTGGAGAGTAAGTGAGGCTCTATCTTTATAGGAATCAGTTCTTTCCCTTTTGCAAGTGCAAGTGTAACCTGTATGTGTTCACACTGGCAACGAACAAACTTGGGCCAACGTGGGAATGAATGTCAGTAGTTACTTTTCAGCTGTAAACCTTGCAATTCAAGCAGTTGCTCAATTAGGACACATATAATAATTGATGAAGGAGGAAAAGCTAGCTCATTTTAATCATGAAAAGTATATTTTGTGATGACACAAATGTAACAATGCCCATGTCTGCTTGCTGCCACTGTGGGTGTTACTTAAAGTAACTGGATCTGCTGCATAAGGCTTCAAGAAAAATGTGAATGTAAACAGGTTAATATATATAGATTGAGCCAAATTAAAGGATATCATATAGATTTTTGGGGTAGATTAATTGTTATTGTATGTTGTATGTGTGTGTTATTTGTAATTATGATTGTGTTACCTTGATTAAAACTTTAACAGTTTTATAATGCTTTATATATTCAGTGAGAATTATAAAAGGTTATTTTAATTCAGCAAACTACATGTTAATGTCTTTTTGACTTTGATATATTTGTTGTTGTTGAAAACATGTATAACTAGAGGTAGCTCAAAGCTGTGGAGTGAATGATCGAATGAGAGAGAGAGAGAGAGAGAGAGAGAGAGAGAGAGAGAGAGAGAGAGAGAGAGAGAGAGAGAGAGAGAGAGAGAGAGAGAGAGAGAGAGATAACATTATCCTTATTATTACCATCACCATTAAATTTCCTCCTCCAAGTCAACACCACTTGTACAGCTTTCTTCCTGTCCTTGTGCAGAGGGAGCAGGGAGAGACAGACAGTGAAGAAGAGGGGGAGGAGGAGGAGAAGAGCTCGGGCAGCGAAGAATCCTCCTCCGAGGAAGGTTCGGACAGCGATGCGGAGGGGGAGGCCAAGGAGCAGAAAGCCAAGGGGGTTTCCAACCTCATTGAAACACAAAACCCAAACAGAATCGTGAACAAGCCCAAGAAGGTCGCTGCGCTCAACGTGGCCGAGGGGGGGAAAGCCAGTGGCGGCGGTGGCGGCGGTGGCGGCGGTGGCGGCGGTGGCGGCAAAGCCCAGCTGTCACGACGAGAGAGGTAGGGAGCGTGGGATTTTTTTTTCTTTCTTTTCTTTTCTTTTCTTTTCTTTTCTTTTCTTTTCTTTTCTTTTCTTTTCTTTTCTTTTCTTTTCTTTTCTTTTCTTTTCTTTTCTTTTCTTTTCTTTTCTTTTCTTTTCTTTTCTTTTCTTTTCTTTTCTTTTCTTTTCTTTTGTCTGTCTGTCTGTCTGTCTGTTGATGTCATGAGGATCCTTAGGTTGATTGTAAGTTGTGATAGTATATTAGTATGATTGATGTTATTATGGTTTTCTCATTAGTGGGCCTAATGGTAATGATTATATTATAATTGGTACTGGTAGTAGTAGTAATACCAGTAGTAGTAGTAGTAGTAGTAGTAGCAGTAGTAGTAGTGGTACTAGTAATATAGTGATAGTACTAGTGGTGGTAGGAGTAGTAGGGATACTAGTAGTAGTAGTGGTAGTAGTAGTAATAGCACAAGGACTAGTAGTGGTGGTGTTGGTAGTAGGCGAAGTGGTAGAAGTAGTAGTAGTAGTGGTGGTGATAGTATTAGTAGTAGCAGCAGTAGCAGTATTAGTAAGGGAACATGTTTTCTAGAACATTTCGCACAGTGAAAAATCTAGATGTCAATTTTTTAAAAGTATATTGTGTAGAATAGTCCCTGATTATCTGAAGGTTACCTGTCCTTATTACAAGCTCATTACCTGTCTATAGTTATACTAGCAGTCGTAGGATCTGAGTGAAAGACTGAGTGAACCTCCTCAGATTTATGCTGTGATATTCATTACCTATGTGTACTTTCATGACAAGGGTCTGGAGAGTGCTTATTGTGTTTGTGTCGGTAATTTGTTCCAAGATTCAATCTCTCGAATTTAATTTGTGTCAGTTTGCACCATACCTAAATATCCAATGGTCGTTGCTGCCCTCATACCGTTATATGCTATGAAGTGCAGAATGATGTGGCAGGTTTGTCCAAAAGGGGTTGAAAACCCTGGTAGACGGCGTGGTTACTGTAGCCTCAATGGGTCTTCCCATCTCCACCTTCAAGCTCGAACGCATAGGCCTAAATCATTTAAATAAACGATGCCGTATGGCGTCACCCAGCAAACGAGCCTTGAATGCGCGGTACTGTAGTGTACCACCCGTCCAGAGAGGGTTAATTGCCTATACTGTATTGTTGGACTTGTCAAGCTCTTTTATTAAACTTTTTTTTTTTTTTACATGTGGCAAGTTTTTAAATCACAATTTCATTGTATTTGTTAGAAGTTTTATAAAAGTGTGAGGAATTACATTAACCCACACAGGATGGGTGGTACAGCATGTGTACCGCGCATTCAAAAGCCCAGTGGCCGGGCGGCACAGTATTGTGCCAGCCATTCAATTGATTTAGGCCCAATAATTCGAACGCCCCGGCATTTGGACATTCAAGGCTAGAATTCCCCCATCGTGGATGGGTTAACAGAGAAAAAAGGAAGACCTTGGCTTACATATAGTATGATTGATATTTATTCCTTTTATTTGCTACAACTTTGTATAGTTTATCATCTTTTGTATTTCCTAATGTTAGTTTTTTTTCTAATTGTCCACAGAAGCAGCCAAATTATTAAGACTACAAAATTAACATCCTCATTTCAGAGAAGAGATTGAGAAGCAGAAAGCTACAGCGCACTATCGCAAAATGCACGCCGAAGGCAAAACCGAGGAGGCCAGGGCAGACCTGGCACGACTGGCCCTCATAAAACAACAGCGTGAAGAGGCTGCCAAAAAGAAGGAAGAGGAACGAAAAGGTAAGGACCATCTCCCGGCCAGGTATAATTGCAGTGCACAGGTTGAAAGCAGCACTGAAACTAGGCGGGAGTACACATTGCTTCAGGTGTTGGGGACAGTGCCCAAAAATGCCTTCTTTAATTGCGTAGGGATTGGGAGTGGAGTTTCTCTCTGTGTTTTTAAGGATCTTGCACTTCTCGCAACCACTCGGTAAAGACAGCATTCACACGCTCAAAAACTTGGGAGGTTCTGTGTCTGGGTTTTTATTCAGTCATCAGCAGGACATGAACTTATTAGAAGCAGGTGATGCTTGTATATCTGTTACAATATGTAATATGGTCTTATGACAGTGATAATTACATTGGCCCTCCATCTTTTATGTGTTTATGGTATATATCATTTTTTAAGATGACTTACAGTGGGTTTAGGTGTGCATCGTATAGGAGATGTATTATAAATACCATTTTTCATAATTATATATAATAATAGATTAAAGAATAAGGTCTGTTATATAATCCATAGATAGATTAATAAGCGAGTATCTACATGATGAATATATAGATGAAGTGGATAATTAAAGATGCAAAATGGATATTAGAATCCTGTGCATGTAAATGAACAGACCATATCTCTAAATATGCATATACACAACAAGAATACATTAGAGTAACAGTACATGAAAATTTAGAGGAATTTAATATTTGTTGATAATTATGATAAACTGAGGAATATCATTGTCTTCCTTTGAGAAAGGGATCATATGTTGTATGAATTGAACATTGCACTTACTTGACATTTTTTATAATGGGATCTAGAAACTTGCAGGGATTGAGAACATACATGGTACTAATAGTTAGATATTACTTTCTCATTTGTTATTACTCTTTATTTTTTTTATTTATAGATTTATTTTTTTATTTCTTGAAATAACCCTTAACCCTATGATGACGGTGCGTCACACTCGTGTGACACAGCCAAACTCCCGATGCTGGGGCGTCATGCCAGTGTGACGATTACACTGCAATATTGCAATCGCCCGGCATAGGGGTCTTCGCGTAGCGAGTGCCCCGTCGGGAAAGGGTTAATATGTCAGTGATTTGCATCATCTTGCTACAATACAATTAGGAAATGATTTTGATTTCTGTGTCTGTGTCTGAACTGCAATTTCCTCTCTCTTTCAGCTAAGGAAGAAGCTGCAGCAGCCAAGAAAGAGCAGCTTGCAAAGGTCCTCAACAAAAAGAAGAGCTGATTAAATACTTAGGCTAGATACTTGTCTTGTATAGATAGCTGCAGCCGTCACACATCATGCCAAGTGACTCTGCACGTACAGCTGGACTTTTTAAATGTGCGTGTCCAAGAACTTAGAATTTTATGTTCAGATTTTTAAAATTTGTCTTCATTTAATTAGATTTTTTTTTTTTTTTTTCATGCCAGTTACTTTCAATTGCCGTATAATGTGCCGAGTCATTTGTCCGTGATGTAACGAATTTGTCTTCTGAGTTTTCGTTAGGGATTTTTGATCTCGTGTCGGAGAAGCGTATCTTTGAAGCCCTTAATAAAGGAGTTTGAAGTATTTCCCACACAGTGCCATGCCTACACTGATCAATTTGAAGGTAGGAGCATAGTACTGTTGGAGAAGTACATTCTACAAGTACAGTTCAAGTGTCAAGAACAGATCTTATATGCTTTGATTTTATTTCCCAAGTAAATCCTTTTTTTTTTTGTTTTTTGTTTTTTGTTTTACAAAAGAATCTGTACCTTATTTGCAAATGGATCATACAGTATTCTGACATATTTTTGTATAAATATTTATCTGATAGTGTGTTTCATCTTCATTTACGTCATGAGAAACATCTTGTTTCACATTCTGCCTATTGATATTTTTGGGTTAACTCATACAACACTAATTATTTCCTTTGATAACTTTTTATATAAAGCAATGTGATATTTATGAATGTTAAGCTCCATTAGGCCTGAAATATGTAGTGAAACCTGCTATTGCAAATCACTCGTATCAGGAGATCCAGGTTTAGCAAAGAGAATCAATCCTTGCAGCTACAAAACTACCTTGCATATCATCACATGACATTAGCACTACTGTACAGCACAATGTGTAATAGAAGGAATGTTGTGGCTTGGTGAAGAGGCAAGTGGATTTTGAGTAAGATTTTTGCCTTAAGTTGAAGAAGAAAAGAAGTATTGTTTTATAAGAGTTTTATTCTCAGATTCTACGAGGCACGTGTATATTGATATTAAACAAATCTTTGTTTCCTGTCAAAAAGAGGAGGTTTCTATTATTGACATATATTGCGTAGTTAGTGTTGATTGTTCAGTATAAAAATCACCGTAGGCACTATTAAAATATTTATACATTTTGAGCATTTTATTGTTTTGAGTCGGCGATATACTGGTGTATGTATTTCGCATAAGAAGCCCTTAGTCACATATAACAGGTTGGGGGATTAGCAAGATATATTTGTTTGCGATTTTTACGTGCTATCATTTCGAGTTGCATAAAGACGACAGAAGTCCTTGCTGCCATTGGCTAGAAGACGAGAAATCAAAGGAATGGAAGCGAGAGGTAATTGATTGAATGTAAGATCTTGCGTTTGCTTTCCTCGTTCTCAAACACCCCATCACCTATACATCTACATGTTAACTGTTATTCTACATGCAGGATCTTCCCCCCCCATGCCAGATCATTATTGGACGGCGGATGCCATGGGTTTGTACGGATATTTTTGGAACCCTTTTGCCAATCGGTTTTGAAAAGGACCGTACTCAGAATCATTGTCATTAATAAAGAGGCTTATCAACCTGTTTGTTTCTTTTGATGCCCTGAAAGTAGATGACAGGGATTTTTTGTTGAAAACCTGATTACAGGAAAAGTATTCCTTTTTTTTTTTTTTTTTTTTTTCTTTCTTTCTTTATGATATATTGGGAAATATTCTACTTTGGAATGTCTTATATATAATTGTTTTTGATTCTTAATTGATGAGCTGAAATACACGGAAGAGAACAAAGTGAAAATTTGAATAGCCGGTTCTACACAAAGTAACTAATTTAGCAAACTAGTAAATCCATATTTTTGGTAAGTGTAGAAAAGGTATAGGAATAGATGTTAATATGTAACAGCACAAAACACATTTAATTGACAGAACTCGGTTCGATACCATCAACAAATGGAAAACACTTCTTCAAAATGTATTAACCGTATCTTGCTTAAGTTCTCATTAAACTATTTTCTACATTTGTTACAAAGGATGTCTAGCTGGGGAAATTAAGGTAAAAATGTTCATGGTTAATAAAAATTCTGAGATCATGCCCTTTCCAGTCTACAGAATATGTATGGGAAAGTTTTTCATCTATAGATTCTGTATGGAAAGTTCTTATTTCATCTTGGAGTTGAGGTGCCCACAAATGGAATTGTGCAGCAGAGTAAGTTCAAATGAGCTGAAGGAAATTATAATTCGACTGGTTGGGTTGAAAGCAAGATATTGCGTCATTTGATTTTGCGGCTTTAACATCGGGGTTAAAGATCTTAGGATATTTATTCGTTACAAATTAAACAAGATATAATAATCTCAGAAGAAGGAAACAAAGACAATAGTCCCAGGAGAATATAGTCTCTTCCCAAATACCAGAAAATCAAATTTCTCCGTTCAAGAGAACAATAAGATTGGCAAAGTCAAGAAAGGGAATGGAAATGCCAGCACAATAACGGTGCCAAAGCAGCTACATAAGATGAAGGATCATACGTGACTTGAGAGAAAAAAAAACTAACTTAAAAATGGATAAAAAGGTTAACGTTTTAATTTGCGAAAAATGCCTAGGATGTATACGTGAATGTGAGGAAGCTCAGAGGAAAATCAAACTAAAATGAGATAAACAATAAACATAGTTGGAAAGGAGAAATAATACAAACTTAATAT
>NW_028234425.1:39006978-39014478 GCF_977035675.1 Penaeus japonicus | reverse complement strand
CATTTAATGCAAACTGGAAAAAAAGTCCTTGGATAAGTGACTGAGGTCGTGTGACTTCTGCTACAATAAGAGCGAGTGGAATTAAGCTGTGATGCCAAAGTTTGAGTGAGCGTGGGCGGTTGCGTTGGGGCATTAATGGCTGTGTGTCTTGTGTTTAGTGAATGGAGAATGATCATTGAAGTTTATGCCTTGTTTATTCCTGAGGTTCGTAGTGAATCGCAGTTTGTATGCTCAGTAGACGAGGATAATGATGATAATGATAATAATGATAATGATGATGATGATGATGATAATAATAATAATAATAAAGATAACGATAATAAAGACAATAATAATAAAGATAATAATAATAACAATAAAAATAGTAATAATAATAATGATAATAATAATAATGATAAAGATAATAATAACGATAATAATGATAATAATATAATGATAATAACAAAAGCATCATGACAGACAATTAATTAGTAACTCTAAAAGGGCTGAGAATGATGATGGGAAGGAGAAGAATAAGTCAGATAATGGGAACAGATGCTACACATAAGCTATGGCCACTGTGGCAAGCCCGGCCTATGTCCTGACTCTTCTCTTGAGTGTGTTGCAAAAAGCACTGTTAACTCGAAGTCTGAGCTTGGTCCTTGCCCACCATGGCACCCAGCGACAGCAGTGACTTCGAAGTGTGTCAATTTTAGCTGTTGCCATAACGAACCATAAGCGAGCGGAATGGCATCCATATAGATTGCAGAATTTCCTGAATGTATGTACAAAACACGTGGATTGCTCAGAACAAAAGATATTTGTCGTGATAAGTCTACTGTTCTTGGGGATAATGTTAATAGCTTTTAGATCAAAGACACGGCGATGCTAGAGTTTACACATTGTCCATAACAAGAATTTGGACATTTTGTATTTCCTCTATCCACGTTAATACACATGAACGTTGAAATAAAACAGTATACCCTATTACTCCCTTTGAAGGTTCTGTGGATGTAACCGTTAATGTTGCCGGGAATAACGCACTTTTGAAGATTCTCTGAGTCCTAAATTACGACTCTATCTCTAATTCAGTTAATTATAATTACAATTTCTTTGAGACGGGACGGGCAGCAACGATGGAGGAAAGAGCGCCATCCACAAAAATATTTTGGCTGGAAGGGGAGACTCCTGAATTTTATCCTGAAACTTGAAGAAAAGATCCAAGATTTTCGGCTACTCTTGTCTCATCTTTATATTAACTTATTATGGGTATAAATTAATAAATAAATATATATATATACATATATATGTATATATATACATACACACACACACACACACACACACACACACACACACATATATATATATATATATATATATATATATATATATATATATATATATATATATATATATATATATATTCTTTAGCTTTATTCATTCACTCATCATCTTTTCTTTCTTTATTTATTTTTCCTTAAGTATGTTTATCTGGCCTCACCTGTTTCCCCCATTCGGTGTGTGTGCGTGGGGGGGGGGGGTTATTTTTACTACCACTGCTATTATTATCACTGTTAACTTTATTATTAACACTGTCATATTTTTTGTTATAACGTTAATAACATCAATAATGATAACTTTCTTCCGAAGAATTAAAAGAATTAAAAACAGATGAGATTAGTTAAGCCTCCATAGTAACTATCAAAATGTTATTAAGTATGAAATGACACTCAGAGGTCAAGCAAAAAAAAATCCGTTAACAAAAATCACTTATCAGGTTTGCAATGTTTATTCCATTGCAGCTACTGCAACTCCCATCGATGAATATGCTTTCTGTTTCAACCAGAAGCAAGGACAGAAATATTAACTAGTTGACAAAATTTTACGTAATTCTAGGATTTAATCTTGCAACGATCTCAAATTCGTTTTACATCAATTTGTTGATTTACCAGCCAAGAAATCCATTTTTTCTTTATCATTTTGATCTGTATGATTTAAGTTTTATTTTCTCAATAGAGTTTGATAGTTATTTTTATGAGTTTATCAAAACTAAAGCTGAGTGACAAAAAAAGAAAGAAAGAAAGAAAAAAAAAAGATTCACAAATGCTAAATTCCGCATTGAGAAATTTACAACCCATTATTCACAGTGTTATTACTTCAATTATAGTTTGATTATGAATATCTAATCTGGTGTTTTGATTGCATAATAGATTTGGCATTTGACATTTCCAACTGAACAATAAATATATAGTTACGAGGAGTATATTTTAGAAAGTAATATAAATAAAGAATGTAATTCATATATCTAACATGATTAAACGAAGAATATAATGGATACCATTGACTTGTACAAGAATGACATTTGCATTGTTAATATCCTGAGTTCATAATGACAAATGTAGAAAAAATGTATAAATAAGATAATAATTTCCACAACGCAAGAGATATAATTGACGCGTTGACACACACACACACACACATATACCCACATATGTATATATATACACGCAGACGGATAGAAAGATAGAGAGAGAAAGAGAATGCCTGAGAAAATGAGAAAGTGAGAGAAATATAAACAGTTATTCAATGTTTTCAAGGCTAAGGTGTTGAGTAAAACATTATTTTGAGTTTGAAATTTATTATGGAATCTACTTATGTTTTTTTTTCTTCTTTTTGGTGCGACGAAATTCATCCAACTTTGGGTCGAAATGCGTCTCTGAAGGCGAAAGGATTGCAATGCACGAAGAGGATGCACACTTGCAAACTCACGTCAGAAACACGTCCTGCCGAGTCGAGTCTATTCGGCCTTGACGACCTGCACGAAGGGCGAGCCGAAGGCTCCGAAGGCTCCGAAGGCGCCGGGGAGGCCGTAGGTGCCGGGGAAAGCGTAGGCGCCGGGGAAGCCGTGGACGCCGCTGTAGGTGAGGGGAGCGCCAGCCACCACGGGAGCGCCGGACACCACGGGGGCGCCAGCCACCACGGGGGCGTGGACGCCAAAGGCTCCGTAGGGATAAGTGTTAGTGAAGAAAGGAGACAGCTTTCCGTTGATGGTGGAGAGGTAGCCGCTGTAGGTGGAGATGGCTCCGTCCAGGTCGAAGTCGGGGGCGGCCTCGGCGGCGGCGGCGGCTCGGTCGAAGGCCGTCTGGAACTCGGACTTGGCTTTCGCGACCTCCGCCGTCTCCTTGACGGGCACTGCGCACGCGGCGCCTACCAGAGCCAAGATCACCTGAAGGAGGCAAGTCTCGTTATAACAGTGCCCTCGCAATCACGGAAACTGGGACATACGCATTCCTTGACCCAAGAACCACGAGAAAACTGAACAATGGTAAACAAAAAAATATTCCAAAGATAATACCCCTCTCTCAGTCGAATACTTACCACGAACTTCATGTTTCTTCCAAAGATGTGCGAGTTTGCAGGGACACGCCGCCGCCTTACGTCCTGCTCGTATATATATCAGGACAGACCCTTTGCGGCGCCAGTTACCATTTATTGCGTCGTCGGCTGAGGGGCTCGCGAGCTGGCCACCGAAGAAACCAAGAGTGTTGCTAGACTCTCCCGCGTCACGAGAAGCTAATTGCAAGGGATGGTGCACCGGGAGGGTAATGGGATTCCTTTCGAAAGGGAAGGCTTTCAACCTGTTGGAATGGTAACAACCTGGTCGGTGTCCTTGAAAAGAGGGCGAGGTTGATCCAGCTTTTGTGGACGCTCCTATCTCGAACCTGCATCATTCTCTCTCTCGCTCTCCTCATCTTTCTTCATCTCTCTCTCTCTCTCCCTCCATCCCCCCCTTCTCTCTCTTCCTCTGCCTCCCTCCCCCATCCCCCCTCTATCGCTCCTTCTCTCTCTCTCTCTCTCTCTCTCTCTCTCTCTCTCTCTCTCTCTCTCTCTCTCTTTCTCTCCCTTCACCCCCCCTCTCTCTCTTCCCCCCTCTCTCGCTCTCTCTCTCTTCCCCCTCCCCCCCCCCACTCTCTCTCTCTCTCTTCCTTTCTCTCTCTCTCTCTCTCTTTCTTTCTCTCTCTCTCACTCTCTCTCTCTCTTTCTCTCTCTGTCTCTCTCCTGTTTTTTCATATATTTGTCATAATGAATTATGTTCATCAGTAGTTTTCCGAAACAGTCATTCCATCCGACTTGAATGTCTTCCCTCCAATTTGATTTTTTTTCATTTTTTTTATTTATATTCTTTGTCGATTCACTTCCAGTTTGGGATAATTTATGTGTATCTTCCTCTGTTTCTCTAAAGTCTTAGTTCTTCGGATAAATCTCTCTGAGTCTCTCTCTAGCGCTCGCTCTTTCTCTCTCTCTATCGAGTCTTTTTTCCCTCTCTCTCTTTCTCTCTCTCTCTCTGTGTCGTTGAGTCTCTTTTTTTTCCCTCTCTCTCTTTCTCTCTTTCTTTCTCTCTCTCTCTCTCTCTCTCTCTCTCTCTCTCTCTCTCTCTCTCTCTCTCTCTCTCTCTCTCTCTCTCTCTCTCTCTCTCTCTGTCGTTGAGTCTCTTTTTTCCCTCTCTCTCTTTCTCTCTTTCTTTCTTTTTTTTTTTTCTCTCTCTCTCTCTGTCGTTGAGTCTCTTTTTTCCCTCTCTCTCTTTCACTTTCTCTCTCTCTCTCTCTCTCTCTCTCTCTCTCTCTCTCTCTCTCTCTCTCACTTCCACTCCCTCCCTCGCCCGACTCTCTTCTCTCTCTCTCTCTCTCTTACTCTCTCTCTCTCTCTCTCTCTTACTCTCTCTCTCTCTCTCTCTCTCTTACTCTCTCTCTCTCTCTCTCTTTCTCTCCCTTCATCCCCCCTCTCTCGCTCTCTCTCTTTCTCTCCCTTCATCCCCCCCCCCTCTCTCGCTCTCTCTCTCTTCCCCAGCCCCGACCCCCCCCCCCACTCACTCTCTCTCTCTCTGTCGTTGAGTCTCTTTTTTTCCCTCTCTCTCTTTCTTTCTTTCTCTCTCTCTCTTTCTTTCTTTCTTTCTCTCTCTCTTTCTTTCCCTCTCTCTCTCTCTCTCTCTATCGTTTAGTCTTTTTTTCCTTTCTCTCTCTCTCTCTCTCTGTCGTTGAGTCTCTTTTCTTTCCCTCTCTCTCCTTCTCTCTTTCTTTCTCTCTCTCTCTCTCTTTCTCTCTCTCTGTCACTGAGTCTCTTTTTTTCCCCTCTCTCTTTCTCTCTCTCTCTCTGTCGTTGAGTCTCTTTTTTCCTTCTCTCTCTCTCTCTGTCGTTGAGTCTCTTTTTTCCTTCTCTCTCTCTCTCTCCCTCCCTCCTCCCCTCTCTACCCCCCTTCCTTCTTTCTCTCCCTCTCCTTCCTCTTCCCTCTCTCTCTCAATGGCCCGGTTCTAGAAATCAGACTTATACTCTCGTCCTAATACCATCTAGCCATTCGCCGACACCACAATATGACCATAAGACACCATATGACGGCGGGCATTGTCATCGTCAAGCGGTCAGCGGGATGTTCGCGAAACGACTTCCCGAATAAGGGGGGCGACTGCAGGGGGCCGGGGGAGCGAGGCGGGGCGACACTATCCAGCGACACCATCTGGCGGCACCATCTAGCGGCACTATCTAGCTGCATCATCCAGCGATACCATCTAGCTACACTATCCAGCTCCAGCTCAGGCCTTCACAGGTGACCTCCCACCCTAAACCCACCTTGGTCATAACATAACATAACATCTGGTAACACGGCAACCTTCTCGTGTCTTGACCTAGGTTGGAATGCAGGTCATAAGAGGTATTATGAGTGTCCGCGAGCTACCATTGAGATAATAATGGTTATAACATAATAATGGCGGCACCATCTAGCGACACTATCTGGCGGCACCATCTAGCGACACTATCTGGCGGCACCATCTAGCGACACTATCTTGTTGCACTATCTTGTGGCATCATCTAGCGACACTATCTGGCGGCACCATCTAGCGACACTATCTTGTTGCACTATCTTGTGGCATCATCTAGCGACACTATCTGGCGGCACCATCTAGTGACACTATCTGGCGGCACCATCTAGCGGCACTATGTAGCTGCACCATCTAGTGGCACCATCTAGCGGCACCATCTAGCGGCAACATCTAGCTACACTATCTAGCGACACCATCTAGCGACACTATCTAGCTGCACCATCTATCGGCACCATCTAGCTACACTATCTAGCGGCACTATCGAGCGACACCATCTAGTGGCACCATCTAGCGGCAACATCTAGCTACACTATCTAGGGACACCAAGTAGCGGCACCATTTAACGACACTATCTAGCGACACTATCTATCGGCGCCATCTACCGACACTATCTTGCGGCACTATCTATCGGCACCATCTAGCGACATCATCTTTATATTTTCATAATTAAAATTATTAGTAGAGGTAGTATCATCATTGTTATAATGATCATACTAATAAGAATGATAATTATTATCATTATCATTACTATCATCATTATAACAATGCTTTTTCATATTATTATCATAATCATTATTATCCATAATCACTATAACAATCATTCTATTCACCATCATAATTATCATCATTATCCTTATCATCATTACTATCACTATCATCATCATTGCTAATAGATAATGACACCCCACCCCACCCACCCACCCACCCACCTTGGTCATAACATAACATAACAACTGGTAACATGGCAACCTTCTCGTGTCTTGACCTAGGTTGGAATGCAGGTCATAAGAGGTATTATGAGAGTCCGCGAGCTACCATTGAGATAATAATGGTTATAACATAATAATAGTTATACATTGGTGATAATTATATTCATGATAATGATAATGTGAACATTACAAAACAATAACAACAACAACGGTGATTATGATTAAGAACAATAGGTATTAGAAATGATGATGATGATGATAATGATAAAAATTACAAAAATGACCTTGATGATAATAACAATGATGATAACAACACTGATAATATAATGATAGCAATGATGACAATCCTGTTGATCATTGCAAATCATCATTATCAACAACTGTATCATTAATAACAACAGTAGCAATGATGATTATATAAATAATAATGATAAAATAACGATGGTAATAATTATATTATTGATGATCATGATAAGAATAATAGAAGTGACAATGAGGTCATTATTGATATAAAACTGATATGATGTGATGACACTCTAAGAAAGGACTAACTATACTCATTTTCTATCGAAACAAAGATGTACTTAATAGGTTGACAATGTTTGATGACTTGTTGGTGATGATAACTATGGGGAATGCAAGAGCGAAATACAGCCAGTCATCACTAACCTGTCGGGTTTGTGTGGTGCTCATCACGGCCATTACAGCGATTTAAATCTTAGGAGATGTTCTTGGAGGACTGATATAAAGAACAACTTCTGAGTTCGTAGTTTTATTTCTGATAGTATGTTTGCTTTTACGTAGGAGATTAAAGCTTTATGTACGGTGTGTACAAGGGGAAGTACAGGGAGAGCTCTTTGAAGGGGTTGGGAAGCTGAAAGACGTGTCGTGTGCACTGTACAAAACTCTCACACGGAGACGCGAGTCCTGGC
>NW_028234425.1:38999478-39001978 GCF_977035675.1 Penaeus japonicus | reverse complement strand
CCCAATGTGGTGTGGTGTTCTATCTTCGATATGTTTTCTCGCTCTTTCTTGTACTTTGTCCAGGATGCTGAGATATTTGTTGTTTGCTCCTCCCCAAGCGAGGCACGAATACTCGAGTGAAGAACGTATCTGTGCCTTGTAGAGGAGTTCCTTCCCTTTACCATCCAATAGCCAGCTAATTCTTCGTAGGGATGCAATTTTCTGTGAGGCCTTCCTTGCTAAGCTCTCGATGTGGCTTTTAAAGGTCATCCTTTTGTCAAAAATTGTTCCCAATATTTCTATTTCCTCTTGTGATTTAATAGATTTTCCATTAAAATTCACTTGGATGCTGCTATCAGATCTTTCGATTATCATGAGTTGAGTTTTGTTAGGAGCAAATGAGATTTGCCATTTCTCTCCCCATGCTGAAATTTGTGCAAGCTTATCGGTTCTTTGGGTTCGTAGCTAAGGGATAAAGTGCCATTATTTGCAAAGGCTTTTGCTTCAGGGATGAGATGAAGCATGTCGTTTAGGAAGATGTTCCACATGAGAGGACCTAATATACTTCCCTGGGGGACTCCTGCTTCTATGTTGTAATAGATTGAATGTATTCCATTTAGGACAACCTTCATTTGTCTGTTCTGTAAATAACTTTCTAGCAGTTTCAGGAGACCATTTCCCACTCCATAAGATTTTTTCCCCACTAGTCCTTAGTGCCAGACTCTATCGAAAGCTCCTTCTATATCAAGTGCAAGCACAAGGGTTCGCTTTTCATGGTCCAATGCTCTTGTCCATTCTGTTGTCATAAGCAACTGTAGGTCAGCAGCCGAGTGGTTCTTTCGAAAACCATATTGCCTTGTAGAGAGCAAGAGATTTTTATTAAGATGGTCCGTTAAACGTGAAGCTATTATTTTTTCAAATAATTTGCTCACTGTAGAGAGTAACGAGACTGGGCGGTAGTTTTTTAGATTTGTCACCTTTTTTAAAGATAGGAACTACATTACTCTGCTTCCATGTCTTGGGCCATCTGCACGTGCTTAGACAAAAATAAAAAAATTGAAGTTAGTGGGTATGATAGCTCTTTAGCACACCTCTGCAAGATCCGAGGACTGATACCATCAGGGCCAACTGCCTTTTTGGTATTAATGTTTCGCAGCAGTTTCTCCACTTCTTCCATGCAAGTTGATATTTTGCAAATCTTTTCGCTGAAAATGATAGACAGAATCGGTGGCTTTCTTTTGGGATGAGGAACCATCATTTTTTCAGAAAAGTGCTTGGCTAGTGCATCTGCTTTCTCTTCTGCACTTAAAGCAGTGCTTCCATCATGTCTTACCAGGGGAGCTATGGTTCCATCTCTGGTGTTTCCCTGATCATCTTTTACAATATTCCACGATAGCTTACTTCCTATTTCTCCCATCCGTAGTTTTTCTTTCGTGTTTATTTCCCACTGATGAATGGCCCATTTCTGGATGTGTTGCATGCTGCGTATAGTTTGCTTATGAATTTCCTTGTTTCTATCAGTAGGGTTTCTTTTATATCGGATCCATGCATGGTATTTTTTCTCAGAAGCCTTTTTGCATTGAGGACCAAACCATGGTTGGTCAGAAGGCTTTAACGTATGGGTTGAATGCGGGACAATGCGATCTTGTAGATTCAGCAAGGTGGACGTGAAAAAATTTACTTGATGGTCTACGTCCCCTTGTAAAATGTCATCCCATTTTATGAGAGACAAGGATTCTCTGAACTTAGTCCAATTTGTCTTATCCCACTTCCAGAGCGTGCGACCGTATCCCTTCTCCCTTGTTGTTCTTAAATTAATCTTTGTTAGGATTGCCTCATGGTCTAAGGATCCTACATAGCCGATTGGACAACACTTTATAATATGAGGAGGAAGGTCCGTGACAACTGGGTCCAGAGAAGATCCAGAACGATGTGTAGGAAAATTTACGAAGTTCTGGAGGTCATAAGTTGCCATGACTTCGTCAAAGTTTGCTTGGACTCTATGCTGATTAAGATCTCCAAACAGTATGATATGTTGGCAGTCATGGCTCCTCACGAGGTAGTCAAGATTTTGCATCAGAAAATCCAGCAATAAGGTCCCTTGATGTGGCGGCCTATAACATCCACAGAATAAAATGCCCTTCCTCATTTCATCTGTAATTTTGAAAATAATCATTTCGATACCTTCTGGTAGAGAGATGTTAAGGGTCTGGAGTTGTAGGTCTGCTTTATAACAGAGTGCAATGCCTCCGCCCTGTGTATTTCGATCCCTTCGGATCCAAGTTGAGTATCCTGGAATACGCGCATAGTTTGCAGGAACTTTGTCGTCAAGGAAGGTCTCAACTGCAAAGACTATATCGGCCTTTTCTTTGTTAACAAAATGGGTAAATTCCCCAATGTTAGTGTGGAATCCTCTCAGATTTGCCGACATAATTCGCATTTCATTTTTAGTTCATTTGCCCATAATATCCTCCACTCTGTGTGACATTTTGAGGATATCGCATTGGCACTGAATATGTCA
>NW_028234425.1:38974478-38976978 GCF_977035675.1 Penaeus japonicus | reverse complement strand
TCATGTTCGAAGCAACTCGTGTGTCTTTCGATGAAGGAAAAATAGACAATTTATTTGCGGGTGAAAATGGCGCACTTGGAGCCGATCTAATGCTACTTCGTAAGGGATTTAATGCCACCCTTGATTGCCGGAACCTATATTTAGTACTTCTTTTTTCTTACACTTATACTCTCCTTCATATAGCTACATCTTATTTTGGTGTTTGTTCATAAATATGTGAATATTTGTGTGTGTGTGTATATATATATATATATATATATATATATATATATATATATATATATATATACATGTATATATGAATATATATATATACATATAGATGCATATATATATATATATATATATATATATATATATATAAATATATATATATATATATATATATATACATTCAGACACACACACACACAATAATATATAAACATATTATATATATATACATGTATATATGAATATATATATATATATATATATATATACATATATATGAATATATATATATAAATATATGTATGTATATAGTGTTTATGTCTCCTAGTGTGTACATAGGTGTATGACTAATAACGAGCCAGTCACCAAGTGGAAAGCACAATATCTCCAATTCCTCAACACAAACAAACACAGACAATCAGCTGACGACACAAACAAACACATACAATCAGCTGATGATCCCATGACAAACGACACGCGTGGCGGCAGAACAAAGGCACCGTAATTAGTGCTAGTGTGGTGTCATTCCCCGCAGCGCTTCGTGGTCTCGAGCCTATTGAAGCGGTTTCGTCGGTTCAGCGCTGTTGTCGCCCCAGGGAAGAGTGCGGGTTGACACTTCCAACATGAGAAATTGAGTATTTTTTACTGTATTTATTTTGCCACTTTGACATAACCGGCTGCTGTGTTTTGTTTGTTATATTTCTAAACAATGGCGATTAAAATATATATCTATGATACATTTCAGATCATAAATATTGTCATAGTGATATTATAACCATATTTGTGTTTATAATCTGAAGTAAACACAACGATTTTAATGCGGTTTGCAAATTTCCCGCCAACTAAAAGACAGACTACTAGATAACATTTCAGTTGCAAACATCATGACAAAAATATATATTGAAGTGTTGAAGGTTAGCCCTTATGGTTAATGTTACTATGGTATCGACTTTTAACTCCTGTTCACTTTGTGTAGGAAGGGTTATATAATTATTATGAATCATTACGCTATATCTTTACGATTAGAATATCAATCCGCATCTTAAGTGCGGATTTACGAATTGAAAAAAAAAAAAAAAAACGCCTTTTTTCTTCGACTTTTCTACACAGGATTTACGTGTTGAAAAAAATGTCATTTTTCTTCGCTATTTCTACAGAGGGAATACCCGTGGATTCACACGTGCAGATCCTACACTAAAGTCTGAGAGGACGACATAAAATCCTTCTTAGGAAAAATAATACCTAAGGATTCTTCCAAGGAATTGCACAGTTCCCCCTCAAAAAAAACTCCCCTGCCTCCTTTTCTTCAGATGTTTGAATCTCTCCCCTTTCTACTTCCTTTTAACTGTTATTACGACGTCTGGCATACATACTCTTTACTTAATGCCCGATATTGCAGTGTCAATGCCCCTTTATTAACGAATTGGTTCGCTATTACTACGATAATGCCCATACTTTGATGTTAATATAGGTTAGAAGATTTTTTTGAAGTAATTGTACATCTCTTGATATTTTTTTTTTCTACATGACATTTAAATTCTTGGAAAAAGTGTTTGTATCTGCGATCCTACTCGGGAAAAAAAATTAAGGACATAGATTAAAATATTGGATGCATCTGTATCAAAAATACCCGAGAATTTAGATCGATTTCTACTCGTTTTATATGCAAAAAAAAAAAAAAAAAAAAAAAAAAAATTAAGGGCATAAATTAAGATATTGGTTGCATCTGTCTCAAAAATACCCAAGAATTTAGATAGATATCTGTTCGTTTTATATGCTACTTGTTCAATACTGTTGCGAATTACCTTTCAAACGTAAAGTTTTTCTAAAAATCCTGCAACACTTAGCAACATTGGAAGTACTGCTCTCTGCGGTTTTTCCTGTGGTCAGCATGCAAAATTGTTTCATGAACATTGCTTTGCAAACTTTCCAGCATTAATGCAATCTTTTAGTGTAGGCATTGGTCTGGACTTTCAGGCAGGTTTAGCGCCTCTGGGTTGTAAACAACTGCGTGTTTTTTTTTTTTTTTTTTTTTTTTTTAATGCACGCGAAGGTCTGCAAAGAACGCCTTAGTTGCAGATATCTTACGGAAGCGTCTGGTTGGATCTTGTTTTATCGTTATGTCAGTTTTTACTCCTGTTATTATTATCATTTTTTTTTCTCTCTCTCTCTCATTCTCCCTCTCTCCGCCTCTCTCTCTCTCTCTCTCTCTTTCCGCTTCTCTCTCTCTTTCTCTCTCTCTCTCTCTCTCTCTCTCTCTTTCTCTCTCTCTCTCTCTCTCTCTCTC
>NW_028234425.1:38964478-38966978 GCF_977035675.1 Penaeus japonicus | reverse complement strand
ACCAAAGGCGTCTACACGAAACCTGTCCCGCATAATGGATTTTCGGCCGAGAGTCTCCCTGAGCCTCAACCGGAGACTCCCTTCGTCGTGCCTCCGAGCGACGAAGGGCAGCGACGCGAGCGCTTCACACCTGCTCGTGATTCGTGGGTTTCGGGTGCGACACGAGACAACGAAGCTTCGGTTTCGATCCCAAACACGGCGGGTTCGAATGGAAGGTTCGAATGGAAGGTTCGGATGGAAGGTTCGGATGGAGGTCGCCGCGAGGGAGATATCGCGAGAGTATTTTATTGATAGGGATTAAATGGTTAATTGATAGTGAATAATTGTGGATAATTAGCAATCGATGGATTAATAATTTATGGAGATTGGATTGACTGACTACGAATTCTCGAAGGATCACGCGGGGGTGGGGGAGAGGAGGGGTAGGGAGGGGCGGGATGAGGGAAGGGTTAGGGAGGAGAGGAAGGGGTAAAGAATGGGGAGTGAGGGAAGGGAAGGGGAAAGGGAAATAGGGGGAGAAGGGAGAAGGGAGAGGGGGAAGGATGGGGAGAAGGTAATGGGGGGGAAAGGGGTGGGTATGAGTCAAGGAAAGAGGAGGTGAGAGACGGTAGAGGGGGGTACGGGGGACAGAGAGACGTAAGGAACAGGACAAGGAGAGAGAGGAAAGGAGAGGGAAGAGGACAAGGGATGAGGAAGAGGTAGCGAGAGGGGGAGGAGGGAAGAAGAAAGAGAGAGGAGAGTGAGGAGGAGAGAGAGGGAAGGGAAGGGATGGGACAAGGGGTGGGGTAGGAAGAGGGAGAAGAGGAAGGGGAAGGGGAAGGGCGCAGGAGAGGCCAAGGAGTGGGGCCATCTATGTCTCAAGAGGGCGTGGCTACAATACCGATGGCCATTTGTCGCTTCCAAATGATTTGATTTGATATTCTGTATTCTGAAATTCTTTTGTGATGCTTATGAAACATTTTTTTTTTCTGTATCCTCCTTCTCGCTGATCTCTCTCTCTCTTTCTTTTTTTTTCTCTCTCTATCTCTTTCTTTCTCTCTCTCTCTCTCTCTCTCTCTCTCTCTCTCTCTCTCTCTCTCTCTCTCTCTCTCTCTCTCTCTAATCATTTCCTCCCCTCCTCCCCCTGTTCTCTCTCTCTGTCTATCTATCTCCCTCCCTCCGTCTCCCTATCTCTCTCATCCAAAGAAACAAATCTACACCAAACAGATTCCTTCCCTGTTCTCCCTGTTAACCTAAGGACGCGGTCAGGACCAGAGGATATCAATAAGGAAGCCATCCATCCTAAGTCGTGTCCTGTCGTGGGAGGCGATTCCAGGATCCTATGGTCCTTAATCGGTCTAAATACCTACACGTAAGGACACGCCAGGGTAGTCGCCTTGTCCTAGGATATAGCCGTTGCGAAGTCCTGTGGCGAGCAAGGACACTGGTTCCACGCAAATATCCCCAAACCGACAAAAGGGCGTGGTCACAGTTGGCAGGAGCCGTGCCCTTCGTCCCCTAAGACGCTCGTACGTGTAACTGTAAGGCATGTTTGTCCTTTTTAATTGTTCATTTGTGTATGTAGATGCTGGTGGCGTTTCCTCTTTGTGATATCTACCTGTGTTTTTTTTTTCTTTTTCGCTTCTAATTTCTATTTCTTTCAAATCTGTCTCCACTTTTCAATCTCTCTGTCATATGACTATATAGCTATGGGTATTGGCATTTGTGCAAGTAACACTGTCGCTGCCCATATACCCATGTTTGCCGACGTGAATGTCAAAACCCATCGTTCAAGGAAGGGCGTGTCAACCCTGACGAGTCTGGACATTGTCATCATCATCCTCCTTTTCTTAGGCAGATAATAGTGAAGGGTCTTGCTTACAAACGCGACGTCTGATTGTATGAGTTTAATGTCGGTTCCGCCTAGAAGAGTAAATACGGCCAAACGGACCTCCATTTCCCAAAAGAAAAGACTCCCACATACAATCCGGTAGTAATCCTTCCATCATACACGTTTCCAAGCATCCTACTGCAATCCACGCATCCCATTGCAAGAGGACATGCGTAATCTTCCCCCAGTAGTGGGCAGGGATGTTATTACCACCCACTCTCTGTGCCGAGGCCCCCAGCAACTAAAACCTCTCGTCGTCCCCCAGAGCGACGCAAGAAGCCATCTTGTATAGTTTTCGAGGTCACAAAAACTAGGAAGGTGAAGGTCATAAGGTTTTCCAAACCCCCGGGAGATCATTTGCTGCACGATTCACTTGCGTTGCATAACAAGGCGCCTAGAGGGGACCCTTATTGCTATGCACCGATTCGCAGGGTAGATCCACCTCAGACAAAGGAGAATTATCGACTTATAACCGTTACTGGCAACCTTGATTTATGAGACCTTGACGACAAGTAGAACCAGGGCACACTCATCAACATGAACATAAATTAGAAGAAAATAATGGAAGATGGCAATGAGGAAGATTATATAAACATTCAGCAATTCATGGTCAAGTGGATGTTTTTGTTG
>NW_028234425.1:38945674-38946878 GCF_977035675.1 Penaeus japonicus | reverse complement strand
ACATATATACATATATATTTGCATATTCACTCAGCCTGTATCATTCCACTACAGGACATAGGACCTCTCATACTTATGAGGGTTGTGCGCCGGATACCCCACCTACTGGCCCTAACTGATATATATATATATATATATTATATATAAGAATTATGCTATAATATATATATACATAAATAATATATATATATATCATATATATATATATATATTATATATATACACACACACACACACACACACACACATATATATATATGTATATTTGTGTGTGTGTGTGTGTGTGGGTGTGTGTGTCCGTGAGTGGACGCCCGTGTGTGTGCGTGCGTATGTACATATACACTTTAGTGTGTATTCTAATTAAAGAAAGCTAGAGATAAAAATAAAAAACGTACATCGCCCAAACAGGTTTAGCTCCCACAGCGCGCATCACAGCAAAGGCTTCGTTATTCTGTTCCTTTCTCATTCCCCATCATCCCCCCCCCCACCCCACCGCTCACCCACCCCCTGTCATTATTCCGAGGACAAAATCATCACACCAGGGTCGAGGGGTACAGGGGCACGGGGGAGGGGGAGGGGAGGGGAGTAGGAGGGGAAAGGGGAGGGGAGGGGGAGGGGAAAGGGGAGGGGAGGGGGAGGGGCATAGTTTTGGGGGTAAGGGTGAGGGGGAAGGGGAGGGGGAGGGGGAGGGAGGGTAAGGACGACGTAGCGGTACAGGGAGCAAGTCCATAGCGGGAGGAGGTGGGGGGGGGGGGGGGGGGGCAGGGGGGGAGAGGAGGGGGGGGGGGGGGGGGGGGGGGGAGGGAAGAGGGAAGAAAGAAGGGAAGAGGAAAAAGGAGGGGGGGGGGGGGGGGGGGGGGGGGGGGGGGGAGGGGAGGGGAGGGGGAGGGGGGAGAGGGGGAAGGGGGGGAGGGGGGGGGGGGGAGGGGGGGGCGGGGGGGGAGGGGGGGGGGGGGGGGGGGGGCGATGGTAATGAATACAGTGACGTAATGACTATATACAGCAATCTACAACACCATACAAGAACATTTATAAAGTGTTGTTTACAAATAAAACAAAAACAAAAACATACTGGATGTAGTGATTTGGATTTTTGAAAAAAAAAAAATTACAAAAAAAAACAAGTAAAAAACAAACACGTTTAATGACCAATCTATATATCAAGATTATTATTAGTCTCAACCCTTTAACTAGCGAAAGAATT
>NW_028234425.1:38923174-38928174 GCF_977035675.1 Penaeus japonicus | reverse complement strand
TCGAGGACGACCTCTGAGTTCATGTATTTATGTATATATTTATTCATGTATATTCCTGTATATATATTGTACGTATATATATGTATATTCATGTATATACCCATTCTCGTGAATAGGAACACGTTTATTCAAAGTCCTTACCCAAAGGGACATGTAACACTCTCTTTCTTAATTCCTTTAATCTTTCATATCCATCGTAAGAGTTGCAAACAGCGCCCCATCACTATACTTACGTGACACTCTGGCCATTGGGCTTGTAATGAGACCCCTTCGCCTTATGCTATACGTGTTAGTAATCTCTTAGGGCAATAGATGGCGCTCGTTTTCGTGCTGAAACAACAAACTAGATTTTTTGTTTCTTTCTCGTCCTAGATCTATGTTAACAATATATTCTTTTCTTTCTTTCTCATTCTCGTTCTATGATAACAATCTATTCTCTTTTTTTCTCTTCCTAGATCTATGATAATAACCTATTCTCTTTTTTTTTCCTTTCTCTTTCTCGTTCTATGATAATAATCAATTCCTTTTTCTCTTCCTCTTTCTCGATCTATGCTAATAACCTATTCTTTCTCTCTTTCTCTTTCTCTTTCTATTCCTAGATATATGATAATAACCTATTCTTTTTTTTCATCTTCCTCTTCCTCGTTCTATGATAATAACCCATTATTTTCCTCTCTTCCTCAGAGCAACAAACCCATCATGGAGAAGCGCAGGCGAGCGCGAATCAACACGTGTCTCAACGAACTGAAGTCTCTTATCCTCGATGCGATGAAGAAAGAAAACCGGTCTGTGTTGTTTCTTGCTTTGTTTACCTCTTTCTACTGTTTACCTGCGAGGTGCTGTTTCGTCTGGTGTGGTCTAGATTCTTTGTATTTTCATTCCTCTTTCTTTGTTTCTCTGTTCTCTGTCTTTCTGTATCTTTTTTTTCTATATGCCTCTATGTATCTCTTTTTCTATCTATTCTATCTCTCTTTCTTTTCTCTATTTCTCTCTCTCTCTCTCTCTCTCTCTCTCTCTCTCTCTCTCTCTCTCTCTCTCTCTCTCTCTCTCTCTCTCTCTCTTTCTCTCTCTCTCTCCCTCCCTCCCTCCCTCCCTCCCTCCCTCTCCATCCTCTTAAAAGTAACGACACTCATACCATCCAAAACCGGAGACTCAACGCCTCCACTTTCTCCCTCTCACCTGTGCCCATGGCCCTCGAGCCGCCCTTAATTCCCACACCCACGGCCACCGCCCTCGAGCCTCCAAGGGGCGGAGGTCGTGGGCGGTGCATTCTTAAGGGCGTCACGACCCGGCCGCAGTGTGTAGTGCCTGGGGATCAGGGACAGCCACATCCCAATCCGTCAATCTGGTGGATGGGTGCCTAGAGGGAGAGAGAGGGGAGGGCGGAGTTGTTGTTGTCTTGTGGTTTTCTTGCGTCTGTTTACCTCTTTCTGGAAGACTTGTGGAGGTGCTGTTTCGTCTGGTGTGGTCTAGATTCTTTGTATTTTCATTCCTCTTTCTTTGTTTCTCTGTTCTCTGTCTTTCTGTATCTTTTTTTTCTATATGCCTCTATGTATCTCTTTTTCTATCTATTCTATCTCTCTTTCTTTTCTCTATTTCTCTCTCTCTCTCTCTCTCTCTCTCTCTCTCTCTCTCTCTCTCTCTCTCTCTCTCCTCTCTCCTTTCCTCCATCTCCCGTCCTTCGTGCTCTCGCCGTCAATCTCTCTCTCTCTTTCTCTCTCTCTCTCTGTCCCCCCCTCCCTCCCTCCCTCCCTCTCCATCCTCTTAAACGTAACGACGCTCATACCATCCAAAACCGGAGACTCCACGCCTCCACTTTCTCCCTCTCACCTGTGCCCATGGCCCTCGAGCCGCCCTTAATTCCCACACCCACGGCCACCGCCCTCGAGCCTCCAAGGGGCGGAGGTCGTGGGCGGTGCATTCTTAAGGGCGTCACGACCTGGCCGCAGTGTGTAGTGCCTGGGGATCAGGGACAGCCACATCCGTCACTCCTGGGTTTGATGTTGTTTTTGTTGTTGTTGTTGTTGTCTTGTGGTTTTCTTGCGCTTGTTTACCTCTTTCTGGAAGACTTGTGGGGGTGCTGTTTCGTCTGGTGTGGTCTAGATTCTTTGTATTTTCATTTTCATTCGCATGTCTTTGTTTCTCTGTTCCTGTCTTCTGAACTTGTTCCTATCTGCCTTTCTGTATCTCTTTTTCTATCTATTCTATCTCTCTTTCTTTTCTCTCTTTCTCTTTCTCTCTTTCTTTCTCTTTCATTCTTCCTCTTTCTTTCTCTCTCTCTCTCTCTCTCTCTCTCTTTCTTTTCTCTCTCTCTCTCTTTCTCTCTCTCTCTCTCTTTCTCTCTCTCTCTCTCTCCTTCCCTCCCTCCCTCCCTCCCTCCCTCTCTCCTACCTCTCCATCCTCTTAAACGTAACGACGCTCATACCATCCAAAACCGGAGACTCCACGCCTCCACTTTCTCCCTCTCACCTGTGCCCATGGCCCTCGAGCCGCCCTTTTACCCGACACCCACCCACTCGCCCTCGACCTCCAAGGGGAGGGGAGAGGGAGATCTTTAAGGCAAAGATAGGGGGGAGAGAGGGAGAGGGGAGAGAGAGAGAGAAAAAAGAGAGAGAGAGAGAGAGAGAGAGAGAGAGAAGGGAGAGAGAGAGAGAGAGAGAGAGAGAGAGAGAGAGAGAGAGAGAAAGGGAACGAAAGAAAGAGAGAGAGAGAGAGTGAAAGAGAGAGAGAGGGGGGAAATAAAAAGAGAGAGAAAGAAAGAGAGAAAGAGAGAGAGAGAGAGAGAGAGAGAGAGAGAGAGAGAGAGAGAGAGAGAGAGAGAGAGAGAGAGAGAGAGAGAGAGAGAGAGAGAGAGAGAGAGAAACAAAGAAAGAGAGAGAAGGGGTGAAAGACAAAGAGAGAGAGAACAAGAGAGAGAGAAAAAAAAAACAGAGAGAGTTATGTGAAGGCAACTCCTTTCAAACGAGAGAAAGGAGGGTGTCACGTGATCCGAGATGGTCAGGTGTTGAGAGTATCAGGTACCAAGGTGTTGGGTATAAGGGCACTGTATACCTATCTTTATCCTGGGTATGAGAGAACGTATGGGTTATTCGGATACATAGTGGCATTAACGGAGATCATTGTAGCAAATGTCGAGAAGTTTATGACTAAGAATGAACTATTTCAGAAAGGAATGTATGTGCATGACGTTTTTCGAGACTGTAAATTGTGATGAAGGTTTCGAAAATGGAATTGTTTAGTCTTATGCATGATTTTCATTTAGTAGTATCTTAATTCACAGTTTTTATTCGGTAGTATCATGAGATTAAAAAGCTGTGCCCTTTGGACAGTTCGGAAACATTTTGAAAGTTGTTCTGACAGGGAAAGAAAATGCGTGTAAGATCCATTATCGTGTTCGTTTCTCAAGAAAGACTTTGAGGGTGGGGGTTGGGGGGGGGGGTCAGTGGCAGTGGTTTGTGGTCGTGGGTTCCAATTGGCACGGACACGTTAACGGCTTCCTGATAGCTACGAGGGCGTCTGCGGGCGGGGGCCAGAGCGTGGGCGTGAGAAGCACATGAATGAGCCCCTTGAGACGGTTCACACACTTGTTATGGGGTTCGTGTGTTACAGCTCTCTGTCTCGACGTCCTCTCGCGCGATTCGCCTTGGCTGTGGCTTACCGATCGAGGCTTGGTGGCTTATTTCATGGACCCTTCCTGTTCATCTTCCTTCAAAATGCAAACAGAAAGAGCGAAGGCAGAGGCAGAATGGCGTGAGAGACAGAGAGAGGTGAGATACAAGAGGCGCTCTTCCCCGCCGTGGTTGATGCGCCAGCTATGTCTCTCTTGCCCCGAGACTGACCGTGGGAAGCGCGAGACCGGGTGGTCTTGTCATTCCCCCTCCCGCCTCCCCCTACCCCCCTCCTCCCGTCCTCCTTCGTCCTCCCTTCCCTCCCTCCTCTCTCCCGCCTCCTTCCCCTTCCCCCTACCCTCCATCTTCCCGTCCATCCTCTTGTCTCCTCTACCCATCCTCCCTCCCTCCCTCCACTCCCTCCCACCCTCCACTTCCCTCCACCTCCCTCCCTCCACTCCCTCCCTCCACCTCTACCTCCCTCCTTCCCTCCACATCCCCCCTCCTTCCCTCCTCCTCCCCCCCTCCTTTCCTCCTCCTCCCCCTCTCCCTCCACCTCCTTTGCCTCCACCCCCTTCCCTTACAGGTTAACATAGTGCACCTCCTCCACTGCCGCCTCCGCCTCCTGCAGGATCCATCGCCTAAACCCGCGCTGTTCCGTACCTGGTAATTCGGTGGCGGGATTTCAGGTCGTGATTTCGGCTGCCGGGGAACAGACTTCCGCTTCCACCGAGTTCATAGCTGTTTGAACACTGGGTTTATTATGAACGTTGGTTTCGCTTTACTTCGAGAAACATGTGTGAACATAGAGGCATATTTATCTATCTATTTGTCTGTCTGTATGTATCTATATCTATTCTTATCTATCTATTTGTCCGTCTGTCTGTCTGTCTGGTCTTCTTCTTTTCTCTTCGTTTATCTGTATGTCTACCTATCTGTCTATTTATCCATCTATCTGTATATCTACCTTCTATCAATCTCTCTCTCTCTCTACCTATATATCTTTCTATCTATATCTATTCGTCTATTTATCCAACCATCTCTCTCTCTCTCTCTCTCTCTCTCTCTCTCTCTCTCTCTCTCTCTCTCTCTCTCTCTCTCTCTCTCTCTCTCTCTCTCTCTCTCTCTCTCTCTCTCTCTCTCTCTCTCTCTCTCTCCCTCCCTCTCTTTCTCTTTCTCCCTCTCTCTCTCTCTCTCTCTCTCTCTCTCTCTCTCTCTCTCTCTTCCTCTCTTTCTCTTTCTCCCTCTCTCTCTCTCTCTCTCTTTCTCTATCTATCCATCCATTCTTCTATGAAATTCCCGCCGCTGGGAGAGTCAGGACGAAAAACCAGCAAACGAAACAAAAGCGAATCACAGCTGATTGTTAGCCTCCTGCACCGGCTGCAGGACAGG
>NW_028234425.1:38913174-38915674 GCF_977035675.1 Penaeus japonicus | reverse complement strand
ACGATAATGATAATGATGGTGACAACGACAACAAAACCAAAACTAAAATCAATCTCTCCCCCTCCACAGCCCGCCCGACACAGCAAGCTGGAGAAAGCAGACATCCTGGAGATGACGGTGAAGCACTTGCAAGCGGTGCAACGGCAGCAGCTTGCACTCGCCGTGGCTCATGACCCAGCCGTCCTCACCAAGTTCCGCGGAGGGTTCGCCGAGTGCGCGCAGGAGGTCACCAGGTGAGGCCAGGGCGAGGGAAAGGGCGGGGCAAGGGAGGTCATTTCGACACTAAAGCTAAATTCAGTTTTGGAGGAAAGAGAGAGAGGGAGGGAGGGAGGGAGGGAGAGGGAGTGGGAGTGGGAGTGGGTGAGGGAGTGGGAGAGTGAAAGAGAGAGAGTGAGAGTGAGAGAGAGAGTTAGATAGAGGGAGAGAGAAAGAGAGAGAGAAAGAGAAAGAGAAGAGCGTTTGTTCAACTAAAGAAGAGCTTAATTTCGCTCCATCCTCAGAAAGGGTCATATCCGAACTAAATGCAAGAATAGACATTAGCAAGTGGGTTAGCAGGTGGGTTGGCAGGTGGGTTCCCGAGCCTTGCTGATGCTCCGTTCTCCCACAGGTACGTGTCGCGGATCGAGGGCGTGGACGGCGGCGTCCGGCAGCGCCTCCTGCAGCACCTGGGGCAGTGCGTGTCGGGGCTCTCGGCCATGACGCCGCTCTCCTTCACCGCCATGGCCGGCCTGCCGCTCCCCATGACGACGCACCTCCAGGGGGGCGGCCTCCCCTCCTCCCCCCACCCTGGCCTGCAGCAGGGCCCCGGGGACGTCAACAACAACCAGGCGCGACTTCTGCACAGCCTGGTGGCCGCGCGTCTCGCCGCCGCCGGGGACGCGGCCGGCGCCGCCTTCCTCCTGCAGGGCGGCCTGTCCCTCCTGGCCCGCGCGGCGCCCCACGCCCCTCCCTCCAGCCAGCCTCCCCCGTCGGCGCCATCGCAGGCCACTCCCTCAGCGCCTCCGCCGCCACCGCCGCCACAGCCCCAGCAGGTGGTGCAGCCCTCCGTCGTCAAGGTAAACGACGGCGCCTCCTCGTCCGGCGAGCGGCCGGCGCGCCCCTCCGCCTTCACGGCTGTGCGCCGAGGCTCGTCCCCTCCGCGGGCGTCGCTGGATATCCACTCGCGCCCGCAGGATCCGCTGCAGACCGGCGCTTCTCAAGCGGTCTTGACGCCCACCGTCCGGAGGTTGGTGGGCGTGCCCGACGCCCGTCCCGAGACAGTGGTGCACGCCCAAGTGGCCGTCCAGCCCGTGAACCTGGCGCTGGCCGAGCCTCGAGACGCCGACGCGCGCGCGCCGCTCGACTTCTCCTTCCGGAAGCGACCTGTTGGCAGACCAATGCCCACGCACCCCGCCCACCCCACGCCCACGCCTCTTGGCTCAGGGCCCACTACGCCCAGTCACCCGACGGTCATCCACCCTACGCCCAAGCACCTCACGCCCACGATGGGCGGCCCCGTCAAGCAACACCAGCACCCCGCTCACAGCCAGACGCCGCTGTCGAGCAAGCGCCCCCTGGAGGAGGCCGAGCCGTCGCCCCGCGCGCCCAAGCTCCTCAGGATCGAGCGCCCCCCGCAGCCGCTCCAGCCTCCGCGCCTCGTGATGCACCTCACGCCCCCCGGCCACTCCTCGTCCTCCTCCTGCTCCTCCTCGTCCTCGTCCTCCTCAGACACCTCCCCCCTGAGACCGAGCCCCCCGGAGCCGTCCGAGCCCTCGCTCCCCGGACCGTCGCCCAGCCGCCCCTCACCGCCCATCCACTCCTCCTCCCCGGGCACATCCCCGCCGGGCCCCGCCACGCCCAAGGAGGAGCTCGTCTCGTCCGAGGACAACGCCTCGCCCGACCGCCCCTCCACGTCCTCGACGCAGGAGGAAAAAGACATGTGGAGGCCCTGGTGAGGCGTCCCTCCAAAGGGCTGCTCGAGGGACGCCTCCTTTCCAGGGACGCTTTCCAGTGAACGGGTCTTCCCCGAAGTGCCTTTATCTTACCTCGTCTTCCCCGCTGTTCAACGAAAGTGCCTGAACAGACTGAATCATTTGTTCAAATACCATGTTCGCCGACGCTCCTGTAGCCAGGGACCGAAGCCGTTCTTGTTCCCATCAATATCCTTCAAGGATGCTGATGCGGTCGTCTGTTCCTAATTTCTCACCGTAACCCGTTATTCTCACACAAGACAAAACTACCTTACAATAATACAAAGCAAATAGAGCATATATTGCACACACACAGAGAGACACTCTACACTAGTAAAAGAGAAGGAGACTACACAGAGAGAAAGAGAGAGTATGCATACCAGTGTAAATACCACGACAAATATTAGTTCGAAGTCCAGTGACTTGAATCAGACGCTAAAAACTGTGATTATTTTCCCCACATCAGCCCAGTGCCAATTACCGTGTACTTAAGCCCTAGGTTGTTACTTCCGAGTTTCTTTTATGTTTATAGAATGAAAATAAACGACAAA
>NW_028234425.1:38893174-38895674 GCF_977035675.1 Penaeus japonicus | reverse complement strand
GATTCATTTATGATCTCAGTACCATGACTATGTCAGGAAAATGTTCGTTATTATAATCATAATCATAGCCAATTATTTTATATTCTCAGTATTAGGTTTATCTCATGACCCTGTGAGTCCTTGGCACTAACCAGATCTCCGGACACCCACCCTGAAGTGGACGCCGTCGGGGCCGCAGCACAGGAGGACCAGGAAGCAGGACTGGTGGAAGATCCTGGCGTAAACCCCCATGGTTCCTCCAGCGGTGAACACCATGAAGATGGACAGGGTGACGGTGATGACGGACTGCAGCTGGACGAGCAGCGCCGCCAGCGAGAAGTACTTGTTGAAACGCCGCTGGTACTCGTGGAGGCTTTCGACGATGTCCTCGGCGTGAGTCAGGTCCTCGTCTGACACGGGCGTGACCAGCACCTGGTTCTTCCTCTTCGTCGACAGAAGCCTCACGAACGCCGCCTCGGCTTCTCCCACCGGGGACGGCAGGAACACGGGGGACACCTTGTGGTCCCCGACGCGCAGGCTCCTGTTTCGCGGGAGGCGGTTCGCCGCGTCGAAGAGGACGTACTCGTAGCCCGAGGCCATCATCAGCGACAGCGCGTAGTAGAGGAACATCGTCCCGGCCATGACCGCGTTGAGCATCACCAGGAGCAGGAAGTAGCCGAGGCTCAGGTACATGACCATGAAGTCGATCCTCTCGTAGAGAATGAGGTTGACGATGTGATGCGTGCACTCGTAGCAGTCGACGGCGAAGGTGGCTTCGCAGACGAGGAGCGTGGTCATGAAGAGGACGTCCCTGTGTGGGTTCCAGGGATGCTCCCGCGCGTGGGAGATGACGGTGTACAGCTTCGACGCCAGAGCGAACAGGCTGGAGTTGTTGAAAGCCAGGTTGACAAGCAGGCCCAAGGAGGACACTGCCACGACGACCATGCTGATGGTCTGGGCGACGTCCATGGTGGTTGTGTTCTTGCTCTTTAGAATCATAAGGACGGTGAACGCCCCCGTGTGCACGCCCATCGACAGCGTGAGCACCCACGAGTAAACTGCCAGGGATAGCTTTCTCTCGAAAAAATACGGTAGTCCGCTTAGTATTCCAGAATGAGGCTTCCCCTTGCCCGAAGCCGCGTCGAAGCCTCTGCTCGACCGCTCGACGTCCCTCCAGGAGTACGGGAACCCCCCAAGAAACCTGATGATCTTCAGACAGGCACCCAGGATACGGTAGCCGGACCGGCTCGCCAACACACTCAGCGTAACAAGAACCATCTTACTCTGACGGCGAGAGACGAAGCTCGAGCTGTGATCCGCTCCCCTCAGGCAGTCCTATTGGACGTCCTCGCTCCAGCGCTGTCGGTGTCAGCCTGCGAGCCGTCCCGGCGTTGAAGGCTTTTATCGAGCCACTTGCTTATTATTCTACTACGAGTAAAAGGCTTCCACTGTGACGTACTGTGGCATTGCGTGACCTCAGACAGTTTGTGGTGTGAGTGAGGTGTTTGCAACTCTGTATACGTATGTGCTGCGATATAGTCTACATAAAGACCTTATGAATGACAATTATTTTGATAGGGGTGGAGGGAACCAATATGAGGCTGAATTACGGAAGCAGATTACAGAATAGATTTTTAAGATATGCTTACATAATTGAGATTATATATGACGGAAATCATAAGAAAGGTCATATTCTTATAGTGTAAACAAATAATTTAATGTTACATTTATAGTACAGTGGATGCCAAACTGGTGATATGACAAGTCTCTATAGGTGTTGCAAGAGTCCATATAATTACGTGTCTAGGGTGATTTGCGCTTCATGGCAGGGTCACATTCTCATGATGAGTTTTATGTCAACATTAATCATTCTCGAAGAAGGTTTCCTGCTCATTAATATTAAACGGAACCCCAGCTTTTTCTTGAAGAGTATAAATACCTTGATGATTTCATGTGTTTTCATTGATATATGAAGTCTAAATTTTCGTCATTTGCACTCGACTATGCATGTAGACAACAGGGAAAAGCCACAGGGGAAATAATACACATCGTGTGGTTCAGACAGACTTTAATTTTGGTGCAAATGGTGAATGAACTGAATTCTAATTAAGTAACACTAATACGCCAAAAGATTTTAAAATGTTTAACTCCGTAATCATGTTTGTTAAAGGTGTTTATTATAGGGCTAACTTTATTACGTGTTTGATACTATTCATTCCTTGATATATATAAAAAATAAAACACTGAACGCAAAATAGGATTATTGGAAAGTGAGACAATTTTAACATTTGAGATTGCGAAATTGCTGCTTTGTCTTTCAATAAACTCAATTGTAGTGTTGTATCTACCATTGCATAAACATGGTAGAGTGTTTTGTCATTCATCCATTTATTCTTTTCACTCATAGCTGATGCAATCAATGACATAATTCCTTAAACAATCAAGCTACGCCGATATATATGATTATGAACTCTCCGAATATAGTTATTGCATACTAAGACGAATGCCTTTGCAACAAGAA
>NW_028234425.1:38880674-38885674 GCF_977035675.1 Penaeus japonicus | reverse complement strand
CTGAGTTTGCATGTTTGTATCGTGTATTTGTGTTCCTGTATTTGCATGTTTGTATCGTGTATTTGTGTTCCTGTATTTCCATGTTTGTATCGTGTATTCGTGTTCCTGTGTTTGCAATCTGGTTCATCAAACAGTACCGAAACAAATCACCTGTTTTTCAAGAACCTGATCGACCACCGCCAGTCTCTTCTTTGACACTGCGAAACGTATGGCCTCAACCTGTCAGTGTAAATAATATTTAATTCCACTGATAACGATAGTAATAATGATCATTATGATACTGGTAATAATGGTGGTGATAGTAATGATAATGATGACGGTGATGATGATAGTATTAACCGTCTTTTCCACTGGCTCAAAAGTGTTTATAAAGGCAAAAGGTGTATGTTCACAGTTGGTAATTTAATTCATTGATTTGTTCTTCACCATTATGCATTATTTTAGCAATCAAACTATACAAGTTATATATATATATATATATATATATATGATATATATAGTATTTTATATATATATATATATATATATATATGTATGTATGATATGTTATATATATATATATATATATATATATATATATATATATATAGATATACATATATATATACAGTTATATATATATATATATATATATATATATATATATATATATACCTATATATTATATACAATATATATATATATATATATGTATATATATATATTATATATATATATATATATATATTCATACATAATATATATGGATATATATATATATATATATATATATATATATATATATATATATATATATATAATATATAATAATATATATATATATATGAATATATACTGTATGTATATATGTATATATATATATATATATATATATATATATATATATATCAATATATTTCAAAATACCGGAATAATCAGGGAATATGTATGAAAGTAAGCAAAATAGGTTCAACATCAAAGTAACTCGTGGAATTCAGCTCGTTCGAAATGGCGGCCAAACAGCTTAAACACGTTTCGATTCTGCAAATCTCTTTACATCAGTCGAATCGAAATCTATCTTTTCCAAAGGTCAAAGGGTGTGCGATCACCCCCCCCCCCCCCCCCCATTATCATTGATTATGCCACCAAATCATTGCCTTGGCATGTCATCGCATTACGTTTCCTTGTAAAGGGGTTTATGTGTGACACACGCCCCAAGGTACCTGTCGTAAATAAGGTGTCGTGCAGTGGAAAAGATAGGTAATAATGAACATTAATGATAGGATGATAGCAAAAATGATGATAGTAATGATAAAGGATAATGGAGAGCAATAATAATAATAAGGATTACGATGTTATAGAGATAATGCTAAATAGAAACAAAAACCTTTTTTCTCTAAAAAAAATCGAGGGGAAAGGAATAATAAACAGATAAGCTCAGGTAGGACTACTATATGAATCCTTGGTGACCGAACCCCTGTGAAGCCCTTATATTTGTAAATAAAGATGATAATAATGAAAATAATGACTATGATAATAAAATGTAAAACTCAACCACAGAAGCTAAGAGCGGGAATGGTATCTATGCCTGGGGCCGGATTTAAGATGCGACCAAAAAAAAAAACAATTTTAACTACCGCGACTTCGGAGAATGCCATCACCTTGGCCAGCCAATGGGAAGCAAGCTCTAAAAATAGCCCTCTACCAATCACCGCCCAGGGATATCGTATAACACAGTCACATGTATTTTTTTTTTTTTCGAGAAGACATAATATCTCCTACGCCCCTCTTCGTGACTTCTTCAACTATAAGTTAAAACTTAATAATCTTTCTTTCTGATTTTTCTTTATTTGGCAAACTGGCCTTTTAACACATTGCAATTTTGGTGTTTTAATATTAACATTTTGCATTTCTCCCTATTGTTTTCACGAGCAAGCGGTTAGAGCGAAACTCTTTTGAGACCGTAATTCTTAATTGTTTTTCACCTAAACTTGAGGAATTATGTCGACAGAGTTGAGCAATGAAGAAGTTGGCCAAATCTGACATCTCAATCTGCTTCTTGAATCGGGCCCCTGGATGTCAGTGGATGTTGATGAGATTATTGGAATTAAGAATAAAAAAAAATATATGATAGTATGATAGATAGATATTGGGACAATAGACTGACCAGAATGTTATTTATTAGATAATTGGGTATTTGAATAAAGATTAGATATGAATAAATAACAGGAAAGAGTGGGAGGATGGATAAACCATACGCGATAAATCTCTCTTCCTCTGTTCCCCGTCTCTCTCTGTCTCTCTCTCTCTCTCAGAAACGATCTCTTGGTTTCCTCTCTCTCTACCCTCCCAAAATTCAAACCATCTCTCTCTCTCTCTCTCTCGCTCTGTCTCAATCTCTCTCTCTCTCTGTCTCTCTTTCTCTCTCTCTCTCTCTCCCTTTCTCTTTCTCTTTCCAATTATATATCTCAATATAATACAATGTGTACATGAGAGGCGTATCTCAGAAATCAATGAAATTATACCAACGATTTTTAATAGAGTATGTGACGCCATTATCAATTATCAACTATTATGCATGTCGTCTATTTATGTTGGTTCCTCTTCATTCTCTCTTCTCTTCTCTTTTTTTTTTGCGTAATTGTTAATGATGTTTTTTCGTTAAATTTAGTTTTTACTTAATTGTTACAGATATCAAGGACATTAGTTATAGCCCACTGCCTTCTGTAAATGACAAAGATGTTTTTTGTTTTGTTTTTGTTTTTTTGTTTTTTAGTTCCTGAGAGCACGATTTAAAGAAAGGTGGAGGGAAAGAGATCTTTATTCTAAGTGGAGGGCAAGTAAAGAAATTGCTGTGAGTGAGTTTTTTTCCCCTTTTTCTCTGCCTCTGCTTCTCTCTCTCGATTTCTGTCTCTGCCTCGCTCTCTCTCCCTTTCTCTCTCTGTCTCTCTTTCTCTCGGTCTCTCTCTATCTCTCTCTCTCTCTCTCTCTCTCTTTCTCCCTCTCTCTCTCCCTCTCTTCTTCTCTCTCTATCCTCTATCTCTCTCTCTCTTCTCTATCTCTTATCTCTCTCTCTCTCTCTCTCTCTCTCTCTCTCTTTCTCTTCTCGCCTCTCTCTCCGCTCTCTCACCTCTCTCTCTCTTTCTTCCGGCCTCTCTCTCTCTCTCTGTCGGCATCGAAACTAAAACCAACAAACTTTCAAATTCCAAGACAAGACAAATCTGCAGGACAAAGACTTGACCTCGGTTGCACGCGTGACCTTGACCTTGACCTTCACCAAGTTGGCGTTGAAGAGCATAGAACGCTGATGTTGACAATGTTGTATGAGAAATAGACTCATGAACTTAGGCCATCAGTCTGCCGTTATGGCACCATGTCGGCTGACGTACGGGTCCTTATCACCTCTGATGGAGAGAGATCATGAACCAGCCTTGGAAAGCCCGAAGTACTGGGTGAGTTCAGCAGCTGACACGGTGGATTGCTGACCTACACTCGTCTGCTGGCGGCCTGCACCCAATCCCGTCAGCCAAGGCTTCCTCTGCGACGTAGATTCTTCCTTATGGTCTCTGCTCTCTGCCGTCGGCAGATACACCGGCGACGTTTGGGACGGCTGTCGGGGCGGCGCCGTTGAGAGTTGAATCCCAGCAGCACTTCGTCGAGTGATGCATCGAGGAAGAAGCAGAGATGGGGGTATTGAAAAGTGGTCGCCGGGAGATACATACTAGAAGGCGAAGGCACCTACAGTGTATAAAGATGGCGAATACTTTCGCTTCTCGGCGACCCTCTGCACTGCCCATTTTACATTATGGAACAAAACGACCACAGAGTTATAACCAAATGGCTAAGACGTTTAACACCAAGCCTTATTCCGTTAGAGCTTCCACTCGTGGGTGTTGAATTCAGGAACAGCTGTCCAGGTGAGACACGAGGAGTGGAGCTTCCTTTGCCGAGCCAAGTGTAACCACACAGAGCTGAACGTCGCCGCTGAGACCACCACCGCTGTGATGTTCGACATGACCCCCTTTGTGTCTGACTCGAACGACAGACCGATTCGGTCACAACACAGTAATAGTCTGAAAGCGATGATTGGCGACGAGTTGCAGGCCGGCCATCAGTCACCAGAGCCGCAGTCTCCTGTTGGGACATCAGCCCCGGACAACATGGGCTCCGGCGAAGCCGCGCCCCACTCGTTTCAGGTGAAACCTCCCCAAGGAATCCTCACGACCGCCAGGCCCACATGTCGAAGCGAGCGAAACGAGAGCGGGCATTTTTCCTGGCCGTGGCGACTCGTGCCCAGAAGAATCAGCTGTTTTCCAATCACCCGACACTGCTTCCGGCGGCGGTGGACACTTTCGCAAGGAAGAGCGAAGTTCTTGAGCTGACGAAGCGCCTCCTCCTCGGCTAAGCTGCGATCGGCACTAAACTGACACGATATCGCGCTTAACTATAGAGCCTCTCCCGCCAAGTCAGGGATCCACTGACAAACGCCTGTCCAGGGCGATTGAATGAAGGGCTTTGACAGTTTCCTTCCAGTTCAGCAGATGTCAACAAAGAGCTGGATGGATTGTTCGTGAATTATGAGCGCAGAATCGCCGAGGAGAAAACAGAACAAAAATGGCAAGAGATTAATGGTGTCCAAGAGAAACGCAATCCACCAATGTGCCCTGCAGGGGTATTGATTCGTGTAGATCTCGCGCAGCGCTTCTCTCTCCGGGTGGCTTGTCGATTCTTCAGCTGGAAGATGGCCTGCTCTGAGTCACCGGAATTTCGAGTCATTTAGAAAGTGCTCTTCTTACTGACGGACACCTGTCTGTCCCCATTTCTATATCAACATTCATTGTAAAAATGCAGTAAACACACACACACACACACACACACACACACACAACACATACATATATATATATATATATATATATATATATATATATATATATATAATATATATATATATATATGTATATATATATATATATTATATGTATGTATATATGTGTATGTGTGTGTGTGTGTGTGTTTTA
>NW_028234425.1:38875674-38878174 GCF_977035675.1 Penaeus japonicus | reverse complement strand
AATTATTCCTATTATCATGATATTATCATTATCACTATCATTGTAATACTATAATTATTACTATAATTTTAATACCATTATTTTATTATCGAGTATCATAACTATCATTAATGTTATCTTTGTCATTTTCATTATTTTTACTATTATCTCTATCATTCTCCTCCTCCTCCTCCTCCTCCTCCTCCTCCACCTCATCATATATATATATATATATATCTAAATATATATATATATAGATATATATATATATATATATATATATATATATACTGTATGTATATATATATATATATATATATATATATATATAAATATATATATATATATATATATCAAATACCGGTATAATCACGAATATGTATGAAAGTAAGCAAAATAGGTTCAACATCAAAGTAACTCGTGGAATTCAGCTCGTTCGAATGGCGGCAAACAGCTTAACACGTTTCGATTCTGCAAATCTTACATCAGTCGAATCGAATCTTCTTTTCCAAAGGTCAAAGGGTGTGCGATCAATTATCATTGATTATGCCACCAAATCATTGCCTTGGCATGTCATCGCATTACGTTTCCTTGTAAAGGGGTTTATGTGTGACCACGCCCCCAAGGTACCTGTCGTAAATAAGGTGTCGTGCCAGTGGAAAAGATAGGTAATAATGACATTAATGATAGGAATGATAGCAAAAATGATGATAGTAATGATAAGGATAATGAGAGCAATAATAATAATAAGGATTACGATGTTATAGAGATAATGCTAATAGAAACAAAAACCTTTTTTCTCTAAAAAAAATCGAGGGAAAGGATAAACAGATAAGCTCAGGTAGGACTACTATATGAATCCTTGGTGACCGAACCCCTGTGAAGCCTTATATTTGTAAATAAAGATGATAATAATGAAAATAATGACGATGATAATAAAATGAAACTCAATCACAGCTAAGAGCGGATGGTACTATGCCTGGGGCCGGATTTAAGATGCGACCAAAAACAATTTTAACCGCGACTTCGGAGAAATGCCATCACCTTGGCCAGCCAATGGGAAGCAAGCTCTAAAAATAGCCCGCCAATCACCGCCCAGGAATATCGTAACACAGTCACATGTATTTTTTTTCGAGAACATAATAGTCCTACGCCCTCTTCGTGACTTCTTAACTAAAGTTAAAACTTAATAATCTTCCGATTTTTCTTTATTTGGCAAACTTGGCCTTTTAACACACTGCAATTTGGTTTAATATTAACATTTTGCTTTTCTCTATTGTTTTCCGAGCAAGCCGGTTAGAGCGAAACTCTTTTGAGACGTAATTCTTAATTGTTTTTCACCTAAACTTGAGGAATTATGGACAGAGTTGAGCAATGGCAGAAGTTGGCCAAATCTGACATCTCAATCTGCTTCTTGAATCGGGCCTCTGGTGTCAGTGGGTTGATGAGATTATTGATTAAGAATAAAAAAAAATATATGATAGTATCGATAGATAGATATTGGACAATAGACTGACCAGAATGTTATTTATTAGATAATGGTATTTGATAAAGATTAGATATGATAATAACAGAAAGAGTGGGGAAAACAACGATAATTCTCTCTCTCTGTCCCTCTCTCTCTCTCTCTCTCTCTCTCTCTCTGTTCCTCTCTCTCTCCCTCTTTCTCTCTCTCTCTCTCTCGCTCTGTCTCAATCTCTCTCTCTCTCTCTCTTTCTCTCTCTCTTTCTCTCCCTTTCTCTTTCTCTTTCTAATCATATATCTCAATATAATACAATGTGTACATGAGAGGCGTGTCTCAGAAATCAATGAAATTATTCCAACGAATATGTGACGCCATTATCAATTATCAATTATTATGCATGTCGTCTATTTATGTTGGTTCCTCTTAATTCTCTCTTCTCTTCTCTTTTTTTTTGCGTAATTGTTAATGATGTTTTTTCGTTAAATTTAGTTTTTACTTAATTGTTACAGATATCAAGGACATTAGTAATAGCCCACTGCCTTCTGTAAATGACAAAGATGTTTTTGTTTTGTTTTTGTTTTTTTGTTTTTTAGTTCCTGAGAGCACGATTTAAAGAAAGGTGGAGGGAAAGAGATCTTTATTCAAAGTGGAGGGCAAGTAAAGAAATTGCTGTGAGTGAGTTTTTTCCCCTTTCTCTCTGCCTCTGCTTCTCTCTCTCGATTTCTGTCTCTGCCTCGCTCTCTCTCCCTTTCTCTCTCTGTCTCTCTTTCTCTCGGTCTCTCTCTATCTCTCTCTCTCTCTCTCTCTCTCTCTTTCTCCCTCTCTCTCCCTCTCTCTCTCTCTCTCTCTCTTCTCTATCTCTTATCTCTCTCTCTCTCTCTCTCTCTCTCTCTCTCTCTCTCTCTCTCTCTCTCTCTCTCTCTCTCTCTCTCTCTCTCTCTCTCTCTCTCTGTCGGCATCGAAACTAAAACCAACAACTTTCAAATTCCAAGACAAGACAAATCTGAGACAAAGACTTGACCTCGGTTGCACGTGACCTGACCTTGACCTTCACCA
>NW_028234425.1:38863174-38865674 GCF_977035675.1 Penaeus japonicus | reverse complement strand
TCAAAAAGCTAAACAGGTCCACGGTTAGCCAAAAGACAGCGAGAGTCATGAGGCCCAGGGCTGGCAGACTGAAGTACTTGTTCATGAGCAGCTGACACTCGTAAGCCCTGTACACTCGCTTGTACGCCGTCAGCATCTCGTCCCTGTTGATTTCCTGCTCATCCATAAGGAATATCTTGGTGTTTTCTTGACAGCGTAGCGAGAGTGTTGTCACAAGGGCGGTCTCTGTCCCTTGTTCATCTCTACGTGACGAGTCTGGCGCTACTTTTGCGGAGTTTTTGTAATCTGTGAGTTTTGCCTTTGTAACATCTTCAGGCATGTCCCTTTGCCTCTTGATTTTTTCCAGTGCATCATTTAATACATGGTTAAGCAGAGAGCTGAATATGCATGACGATATTTCTTGCACGAAGGCTATTGTTATATTGTATATAATAAATACGATTCTCAGTATCAGAACCAGTCGAGTAATCAAATCGGAGGCGTTCAAAAGCTTTATTATATATATTTCCGCCAGTTTCGCCATGTAGACAACAAGAGCAAAGACTAAGCAAAGCATTTTCTTGTCCAGGATGAAAGTCCATCTGCGTTCGGTGTATTCGGGGAAGTGGAGGTCGAAGTGAGACACGATCGAAGCGGCGTCATGTCTTCCCACCAATACGTGGATGTACAGAAACATGTTAACTACAATTTCTACTAAACGATATATTCTCAGCAGTGTAGCAGAAGTGGGGCTATCTTGTTTGTAGTAGACATCAAAACCATTAAAAAAATAGACCGCAGGTATAATGGAGGCAGCCCCGTAAAGCAGTGCCAAAGAGAAAGGCCAGAAGTGGAAGCCCCTTCGGCGTTGCAGCCCAGGCAGGATGGCCCCAGGTTGGCGATCGTCCCAGGAGTAAGGGAAGCCCCCAAGGGCTCTCAGGGTCCTCGCCCAAAGGCGGAGCAAACGCACGAACAAAGGAACTCTCGGAGACATGACTAGGACTAGTCAAGGGCGCGGGTCCACGACGGAGACTTAGTCAGGCCTTTGGCGAAGAGAACACGCCGACACCCCTGAGGCTCCGGACCTGAACAGCAACTGCTTGAAGGGGATTCAGCGGAACGGCGCGGGGAGGATGTGTCCTCGTTAGACCAGCGCAGGGAGGGCGTGTCCTTATCAAAGGTGGGCGATCATGTTTACCAGGAGGAATGGCCAATGAAGGAGAGAGAGGCGCTGAAGAGAGTGAGAGACTAAACGTGATTGGACGAGAGGAATCAAGAGGAAGAAGTTGAGGGGAGATCGAAATTAAATCTATCTATCTATCTATTTATATATATATATATATATATATATATATATATATATATATATATATATATATATATGCATGTATGTATGAATGTATGTACACATATACTTATATAATACAAGAATACTCTACACACACACACACACACACGTTTGTGTATATATATATATATGTCTGTCTGTATGTTTATATATATATATATATATATATATATATATATATATATATATATATATATATATATATGCATATATGTTTGCAATCCTTAAGTGTATGTTACCATTTTATGTTTCTGCTTTATGATTACTTCAATTTACATTTGATTTTCAATTTCTTATTCCTCTTCCTCATTAATTAACGTAGCTAGTGATAATTTGACCGGTTATTTTGATCTATTTCACGATCGTAAATACTCCCCTTATTTTACCATTATTTGATGTTTATATATTTTAGATAATTATCTTTTATCTTTATTTAAGATCTCATACTGAATGTCTGTCTGTTTAATCTTAATGATTTATGTTTATGTGGAAGTCATGGCTGATACCGTACCCATGCGACTTGCTTTGACCTGGTTTGACCCGAATAAACAATGGCACATGAATTATGCACTTGTGTTTATTTACATCTGGATTTATATATATTTCTGCCGAGACCAGAACTAAAATCCTATCTGAACTTCAATTGCTTTGCTTGGCGCCTCAGTTTGTTTACATTGTTGTCAAAGGAAAGGTGCATGACCCTTTTATGGTTTATTTTGCTTTTACTGAATTAATTTTTGCTGATTTCGATGTTTCTTTTTTTTCGTCTTGTGTGTTTTACAAAACGCTTTTCTACTGTGGGTCAATTTTTTTTTGTTTTTTTTTCATGGGGTATTTTGCGTGAACTATTCTAAACTTTGCCGAGTTTGTGTTTGTCTTTCTTATTGTTTCCCGTAAGATATTTTACTGGAACCTAAGTATCTTTGATGTTTAACGTAACATACTGTCTTCTTTTGTTATTGAATGACTTTAGCCCTCGCAAGGAAACACCAGTGGGTTCGCTTAGGTGTTTATTTCTATTTTGAACTCGAGGGGAATTAACAAGAGCCTCCGTTTAGTCCTTAAACCAGGTTTCGCTTTGTAATTCAGTCTCCCCTTCACGGACCTGCGCTCGTGGGATTCGTCTTAAACTCACGTTGATGATCGTGAATGAAAAGCTTTTTCTCGACTGAT
>NW_028234425.1:38840674-38848174 GCF_977035675.1 Penaeus japonicus | reverse complement strand
TTTAATTCTTTTATGGCTTTTCTAACTTCGTCACGTAGCGGTGGTGGTTCATCTTCGCTGTCATTGAGTCTAATTGGTGTTATTGCTTCCATCTATCTTTGACTTGTTTTACATCACATAAAACCATACCATCTTCAGTTTTGATAGTGCCTATTTTAGGTTTAAATTTTTGTGTAATGTTTCGTACTCCTTGATAGAGTTCTTTAGTTGTCTTGTTGATATAACAATTTTCAATTCTCTCGCACTGTTCATTTAAATATTTTTCCTTATCTCTTCTCAACAATCTTTGAATTTTTGCATTTTGGTTCTTGTAAATTACTTCTTCATCAGGATTATTGATACCCCTTGACTTGAGGCGTCTTGTTTCAATTTCACTTATTGTTTCCTCGGATATCCTTGGGGAATTTTTCTTTTTGGCAATGGTCTCTTTAGGGAGTCGTTCTATCTTACGACTGCGATTAACGATTTTCGGTTCTCCTGACAACAGTTTTTTAAGTAGGCTTATCAAAATTTAACATGGCAATTATTGTCATATAATGCTACTATATACGTAATTTCATTAAAATCGGACAAGTAGTTGTTGCGTAAAAAATAAAAACATCTCGATTTCGAGAGACTTTAGAAAGTGTTATAATTTTTTAACTATTGAGAGAATGACTATTTCCTTTCGTTTATACATAGAAGAAACCCTCATCTAAAAAACTATAGGGGCTTTTAAGCCTATCTTAAAAAAATAAATGCACAGTGACAATTGCAAAAACGAGTTTTTTTATATTTAATTATGCCCTTTAAAAAATTATAATTAATTCCTAAAACATAACAAATGCGTTTCCTCCCATAGATTTTTAAAACCCATTCCCACGATTATTTTGCTACAAGAAATATAAAAATCGATCCATTACACACCGAGTTATTCCAACATTTACGAAAAAAAAGAAAGTTATGAGATAATTGCGATTTTATGTTGCACATTGAATCTGTACTTATATATTTCATCAGTAAGGTATGTGAAGTCATTATTGGGAGGTCAGGTCACTTCCAGGGCACTCCAGGTCATTGCCAGAATGGGGTGGGGATGCTGATGAGTACTTGCTTCAGCAGGTGTTTGTTGGTCTGTTCGTTTTCTTAAAGTTTTCTACTCTAGAGTCAAATGCTTTCCTTTTAGCACTCACATGAGCCATTTTGAATTATTCACAAGAAAATACACCAAAAACATGTAATAAAGCACCGCCAAAAAAGCGACATGATCTCTCTCGCATGCTATCAGGGTAACTGACTCTTGTGAGCATTTACCTGAGGTGCCCAGCTGTCGTGCCGAAGTTATCGTACCGTAGTTATCGTACCGTAAACATATTATAACATAAAATATGCAAAGAAAAACGGAGAAAAACTAAAAAAATAAAACCAGCATATACAGGATAATTGCGTCACTGCCACGCCTCCCTCTCCGCGTCAAGGTCGTTTGGGCCATTTAAAGATCGGCCATTTAAACCTAATGTTTTCGTCGTATGGCCGCCAGCGATGTCAGAGATGATGTGTCTGACTGTGACGAATTCACACACAATTATTCAAACAATATGATTTTTCGACCCAATTCGGCATACGACTCCCTTTAGCAGTGTTCAGCAGGATCTCCTTTCCTTCTTCCCACAATTCATTTGGAGTTTTACTATCATCACACTGATTGAGTCATTCAAATTTGTTTGCCACTGCGATTCTGTAATTGTTGTCAAGGGTTTTGTAATCAAGCTTTAGAGGTGGTGTTGGACGCTCCATCTTTCTGAGTCTTATTTGAAAGCCAATCGTCAGTAGTTGGTGGTCACTGTTGCAGTCAGAACCGGGTTTTGTCCTGGCATTTTTTATACAACTTTTCCATTTCTGGTTCATTTACATTACACTTGTTAAATATTGCCGTAGGGTGGCGCATATAAAAGAAAACGTTCATTTCATGGGGTAACTAAATTAAACATGAGGTATACACAGTAGATGTAATATTATAAGCATTCTTATTCTATTATAATCTTTATTATTCTAACACCCCCTCTTAATTAAACATTGGTTATGATGTACGAGAGAATCTGTCCCCTGATAAACTTAAAATCTTTCAACTTCTTCTGAGATACAGGTTTGGTAAATATATCAGCTGGATTCTCTCAAGATTAATAGCACATTGGTTGTCAACTCCAAAATCTATTGACTTAACCTTAAATCCAAATAGATCAGACATTATTTGCTTTAAGAACTTTGCCTCCTGAATGGCAGAAGTAAGAGCCATATACTCGGCTTCACATGATGAAAGTGCAACTGTTTGTTGCTTTTTGCTTTTCCATGATATTAATGGTCCAAACTTATGTAGCTGAAAACACTATCCTGTTATACTTTTCCTATCCTCAGATGATCCCCAATCTGGATCACAAAATCCCATTAGTTTCATTTGTTCATCTGACTTACCAAACCTTAGACCATAATCTAAAGTGTCCTTTAAGTACTTAAGAACATGTTTAGCTGTATTCAAATGGGCTTGTAGTGGGTTCGTGGGGCACTCACCCTCCTACAGGAGCTGTAGAGGAGCCTTCTGCAGCAGGAAGGCGTGGAAGGGCAAGAGGGAAAGCCGGGCCGGCATAAAGGCAACTAACTGAGACGCTAAAATCTTTACTTTACGTTTATTCACTCAGCACAAGCTACTACATGTATAAAACAAACAAGGGAGCACAGAACAGGCATGTAGTAGAAAAAAGAACTTACGTTAAAAACGAGAACACACGAGGAAAAAAACACACTCCTGCCCAACCCAAGCACACAACCTTCCGCCTTGAAACCTCCTCCACAACTCAAAGATGGCGGTCTTGGAGACCCCGACATGACAGGGGGTTGCCAACTAGGGATCACATTTTACAGGTCGTTTGTGCTTGGATTGGGTGCTCCTTCTCCTCCTTTCCACAGCCTAAAATACTCCTGGAGGTGGGGCGTTTGACAAAGCGCCCCGAAGGGCGTCGCCAAAGGGCGTGACGGGGAGTATGAAAAAAGGAAAAGAACAGGGACGCGAGGCACCCGTCACCCGTTCGCATACGCGCGAACCCATAGCGTTCGCGTAAAAATTACGTTACTCTACAGGCTGATTCTACAGTAAAAGTGTTATCAATACTTGGATCACATTGTGTGTTTCTTGCATGACAATCTGACATTCTAAATCTGTCCAAAATCTTTTCCAAATATTTAGTTTGATTCACTTCAATGTACTCTTTGCCTGTAATAAATAACATACCTAGAAACCAGTTTAGTTTCCCTGAATCAGTCATCCTGAAATTTTCACAAAGAGATTGTTTAAACTTATTCATCAGGGACATGTTACTGCTGGCAATGATCAAATCATCTACCCATATGAGAACTATGGTACTTTCATAGTCATCATGTTTCAGATATAAACAATGATCAGTTTGTGATTGTTCAAATCCCTCTGAAAGGAAAAACCTATGTATCAGATTGTTCCACATTCTTCCACTTTGTTTCAGACCATAAAGTGACTTCTTCAGCTTACAATATAGGACATTTCCATCACTATCCTTTTCTTTGTAACCTTCAGGTTGTTCCACATATATTTCATTATCAATATCAGTCTTGACGTCCATTTGATGTATTATCAAGTTCTTTTGTATAGCTACATCCAGTAAAGTGCGGAGTGTAGACATTCTTGCTGTTAGCGCAAAAGTCTCTTCATAGTCGATATCCTTTACCTGTGAATATCCATTGGCAACACATCTTGCTCTGAATTTTTCTTTGTCGTTAGGTCCAGGTTTCAGTTGATAAACCCATCTTCCACCCACTGATGTGCGATTCTTAGGTAGTGAAGTGAGTTCATAGGTGTTATTGTCCTGTAGTGAAGCAATCTCCTCATCCATGGCTTTCTTCCATTGATGTCCCTCTGGAGATGCTATAGCTTCTTGGTAGGTGACTGGTATTGGGTCATGTGACATTCGATAGCAGTGATGTATAAAGCTAGTATGTGTCACACTGGAGATACTGTCGTCCTGATCATCTGTAACATAGTCATCTAACCTCGAGGGTTTCTTTCTTTCTCTGGATGGATATCTTCTTTCTGTATCTTCATCCACTGGTATTCCTTCTTGGTCTTTAGTTGGACACTTCCTGTCTCTATCAGCTTCAGCTGGCGTCTCATCTTGGGCCACTTGAAGTGGTATTTGCTGGAGCTTCGTCTCCACCAAAATGTAGTCGTCACTCAAACTTTGCTCAGCACTTGGGGATTCTGTCTTATCCACAAATTTGACTATTCTTACCTTTCTTATAGTCTGAGTATCTGGAAAGTATATCAAGTAGGCTGCACTTTGATCATCATAGCACACAAATACTCCCTCCTTACTCCTTGGATCTAATTTCTTACTCTCTTGTTCATATGCAAAACATCTTGTTCCAAAGACATTCATTTTGCTTATGTTTGGCCGTCTTCCAGTAAGCATTTCTACTGGGGTCTTTTGAGTCCTGGGGTTATAGCACCTATTCCTGATGTAACAGGCAGTCTTCACAACATAACTCCACATACCTTTAGGTAATTTTGATTCAATCAGCAAACAACGAGCCATGTCAAATATTGACCTGTGATCTCTCAACTGAGCCATTTGATGTGGTGAATTAGGTGCAGAGAACTCTTGTTTCATCTAGTTCTCTGTTAAGAGTGTTCTGAACTCATTGTTCGTAAACTCTGTTCCGTGGTCACATCTTAGGCGTTTGATATTCCCAAATGGTGCTGTTTCTGCAAGATATCTTTTCATAGCTGTCACTTTATCACTCTTAATTTTAATTAGGTAAATTCTAAGAGCTCCAGAGTTGTCATCAATAAAGGAGATGCTGTATCTGAAGCCTCCTCATGCAGGTGGGTTAACAGGGCCAACTACATCACAGTGAACTAAATCTAATGGCTGTTGGACCTTTTTGTCAGGTTCTCTACTCCTATACTGTGTCATCTTACCAAGTGTACATGTGGTGCAGTTGAACTTATTTTTTCTAGTTATATGCATTCCGTCAACAGTTGATTCAAGGTTTTGCACATCAGCCACATTGCAATGCCCTAGGATTTTATGCCACTCCTCTAGGGTGTGCTTGGCTTCCCCTACATGGACTTTGTTAAACTTATCCATCTGAGAACCAGTGTGTGGCTTACCTCTACGTAGATAGAACAACTTGTTTTTCTCCACAATGTCGAATATCCTGCCATCCTTGGTAGTTAGAGTACTGCCTTCAGGTGAGAAAGTAACAGTATGTCCACTCTTGATAGCCTTCCAAACTGACATGATATCTTGTTTAAATCCTGGTATGTATAATGCATCTTTTAGTAGAATACTTCATGAGTCCCCATCACGATCCTGTATGAAGTCTTTCACATCACCGACTCCTTGCACTGTTCCTTGTTGTCTTTGGCCGTCTGCCAGCTCTATGTAATGGTTTGGTGTGGATCAAAGACTCTTGAAATCTCCCAAACTTAGGTTCAGTTTTCTCAATATGGTGAAGTTGCCGCCACTGTCATCATTTATGAAGCCATCTTCTTTAACTAGCTACATTCTGTTCTCTACAATCAGACAACCTCAGTGTTGGTCTCCTCAACATTAAGAAACCATGATGAGTGTGTTACATGAAAGAATTGTTCTTCGTTGGTCAATTGCGATACTGATTACAACTCCTCTAGGGTTTCTTCTTCACTCTACAATGACTGTTACTGTATATTCTAGATTTTCTGAAAGTCACACCCCACGTTTCTATTATTTTGAGGATTGTTCACGGTCTCATGGACTTACCTCCTTTGCTGCATATTAATGCAAAAATGGCCTGGAGTTCACAACGCACTTGAAACATTTCTTCTGCTTCACTGTACTACTGTTTGTTGATCATTCATGACACTCTCTGTGCTAGAAGTATCTGAAAATCAGACGATCTAAGCTCTGACTTAACAGTGCTATCTTTAATCACTGTCACTGTATTGGTATGGGAGGATTACGGCTGGCTAGCTACAAAATTTCGGAACTTTCTTTGGAAGTTCATCCCTGTTCCTACTACTATAAGACCTTCCAGTAATGTGTTCACCTATTTCCTTGAGAAGCAACTACTGTCTCATCTATAGACGAAAGATATGCTGTGAACACTGTACACTGTCATCATTCCATCCTTTAGTATATGAATGATCTCCATAGAGCAAACAAACAGTGTTTTATGAATGATCTCCATAGAGCGAAACAATCGTGTTTGTGTTTTATATCGTAGCCACATGTCAAGTGCTTTCACTTTTTTTTTTTTTTTTTCCCTCATCTCCTCGCTTCACGCTTATCTTAATATTCACGCCAAGTGAACGATACTGTCAAGACAACCTGTTTAAGTAGGCATAGATTGTTTTCCTTAGCCTCTTTCCAACATCATAATCATTTTGGCACGATTACTTTGCAAGCAAACGCTTGTCAATTAGCAAGAATGAAGGTTTCAGAACTCGGAGAGCCCCTGTGAATTTTTCTTCCCACAAATCATTAGTATCTGCATTAACCATCAACTTCCTAAATCTGGAGCCAAAACTTGTTAAAGTGGTGGAAGATGTCCATCTTCCTCAATTGCGTGAATTAATGGAAGTTAGGCTTGTCAATGTACAGATAATTGATGTGGGAGTACAAATCAGAGAAAACACAGCTACTGCGTATAAGCGTGTATTCCGGGAGAAGTTCCGTGGAGAGAAGAGGGTTGGTCTTACGATTACACTTTGTATATATTGGCGTAGGGTTGGCGCATATAAAAGAAAACGTTTCATTTCGTGGGGTAACTAAATTAAAGAAGCATGAGGTATTCTTCTGAGGGTAATACACAGTATATATAAATTATATATATATCTTATATATATATATATTTTATATATATATATCACACACACACACACACATATGCATATATATATTATATTATTATATATATTTATATATATTTATTTATATATATATATAACCACATAACTATTTGTGTGTGTGTATGTGTGTGTATGTATATATATGTATTTATATATATATAGATGTATATATATGCATATATATATATATTTATATTATATATATTTTATATATATATATTTATTTATATATATATATGTGTGTGTATATATATATATACACACACACACACTATGGTTGTGTGTTTATGTGTTTATATATATATATATTTATTATATATATATATACACACACACACACACTATGGCTGTGTTTATGTGCTTATATATATATATTTATTATATATATATATTTTATATATATATATGTGTGTGTGTATGTATATATATTTATTTATATATATTTATTTATATATATACTTATTTATATATATTCATTTATATATATTTATTTATATATATATATATTTATTTACATATATTTATTTATATATGTTTATTTATATATGTTTATTTATATATATTTATTTATATATATTTATTTGTATATATTTATTCATATATAT
>NW_028234425.1:38800674-38810674 GCF_977035675.1 Penaeus japonicus | reverse complement strand
CTTCCAAAGAAGTACGAAAATTTTGTAGCTAGCCAGCGTAATCCTCCATACCAATACAGTGAATTAAAGATAGCACTGGTAAGTCAAGAGGATCGTCTGAAGGATACTTCTAGCTCAGAGAGTGTCATGAATGTCAACAACAGTAGTACAGTGAAGCAGAAGAAATGTTTCAAGTGTTGTGAACCAGGCCATTTTGCATTAAAATGCAGCAAAGGAGGTAAGTTCCAGAGAGTGAACAATCCTCAAAATACTAGAACGTGGTATGACTTTCATAAATCTAGAACTCACAGTAACAGTCAATGTAGAGTGAAGAACCCTAAGAAGAGTAGTAATTCAGTAAACTCAGCAAATGACACAAGTGAAGAACAATGCTTTTCATGTAACACACTCATCAAGGTTTTCTGTTGAGGAGACCAACACTGAGTTGTATGATTGTAGAAAACAGAATGTAGCTAGCTTAGAAGAAGAAGGCTTCATAATGATTGACATTGGCTGCACTTCACATATTGAGAAAACTGAACCAAAGTTTGTGAGATTTCAAGAGTCTTTTGATCCACAAAACCATTACATAGAGCTGGCAGACGGCCAAAGACAACAAGGAACAGTGCAAGGAGTCGGTGATGTGAAAGACTTCATACAGGATCGTGATGGCAACTCATGAAGTATTCTACTAAAAGATGCATTATACATACCAGGATTTAAACAAGATATCATGTCAGTTTGGAAGGCTATCAAGAGTGGACATACTGTTACTTTCTCACCTGAAGGCAGTACTCTAACTACCAAGGATGGCAGGATATTCGACATTGTGGAGAAAAACAAGTTGTTCTATCTACGTAGAGGTAAGCCACACACTGGTTCTCAGATGGATAAGTTTAACAAAGTCCATGTAGGGGAAGCCAAGCACACCCTAGAGGAGTGGCATAAAATCCTAGGGCATTGCAATGTGGCTGATGTGCAAAAACTTGAATCAACTGTTGACGGAATGCATATAACTAGAAAAAATAAGTTCAACTGCACCACATGTACACTTGGTAACATGACACAGTATAGGAGTAGAGAGCCTGACAAAAAGGCCCAACAGCCATTAGATTTAGTTCACTGTGATGTAGTTGGCCCTGTTAACCCACCTGCATGAGGCTTCAGATACAGCATCTCCTTTATTGATGACAACTCTGGAGCTCTTAGAATTTACCTAATTAAAAGTAAGAGTGATACAGTGACAGCTATGAAAAGATATCTTGCAGAAACAGCACCATATGGGAATATCAAACGCCTAAGATGTGACCACGGAACAGAGTTTACGAACAATGAGTTCAGAACACTCTTAACAGAGAACTAGATTAAACAAGAGTTCCATGCACCTTATTCACCACATCAGAATGGCACAGTTGAGAGATCACACAGGTCAATATTGGACATGGCTCGCTGTTTGCTGATTGAATCAAAATTACCTAAGGGTATGTGGAGTTATGCTGTGAAGACTGCCTGTTACATCAGGAATAGGTGCTATAACCCCAGGACTCAAAAGACCCCAGTAGAAATGCTTACTGGAAGACGGCCAAACATAAGCAAAATGAATGTCTTTGGAACAAGATGTTTTGCATATGAACAAGAGAGTAAGAAATTAGATCCAAGGAGTAAGGAGGGAGTATTTGTGTGCTATGATGATCAAAGTCCAGCCTACTTGATATACTTTCCAGATACTCAGACTATAAGAAAGGTAAGAATAGTCAAATTTGTGGATAAGACAGAATCCCCAAGTGCTGAGCAAAGTTTGAGTGACGACTACATTTTGGTGGAGACGAAGCTCCAGCAAAAACCACTTCAAGCGGCCCAAGATGAGACGCCAGCTGACGCTGATGGAGACAGGAAGTGTCCAGCTAAAGACCAAGAAGGAATACCAGTGGATGAAGATACAGAAAGAAGATATCCATCCAGAGAAAGAAAGAAACCCTCGAGGTTAGATGACTATGTAATAGATGATCAAGACGACAGTATCTCCAGTGTGACACATACTAGCTTTATACATCACTGCTATCGAATGTCACATGACCCAATACCAGTCACCTACCAAGAAGCTATAGCATCTCCAGAGGGACATCAATGGAAGAAAGCCATGGATGAGGAGATTGCTTCACTACAGGACAATAACACCTATGAACTCACTTCACTACCCAAGAATCGCACATCAGTGGGTGGAAGATGGGTTTATCAAGTGAAACCTGGACCTAACGGCAAAGAAAAATTCAAAGCAAGATATGTTGCCAAGGGATATTCACAGGTAAAGGATATCGACTATGAAGAGACTTTTGCGCCAACAGCAAGAATGTCTACACTCCGCACTTTACTGGATGTAGCTATACAAAAGAACTTAATAATACATCAAATGGACGTCAAGACTGATATTGATATTAATCATGAAATATATGTGGAACAACCTGAAGGTTACAAAGAAAAGGATAGTGATGGAAATGTCCTATATTGTAAGCTGAAGAATTCACTTTATGGTCTGAAACAAAGTGGAAGAATGTGGAACAATCTGATACATAAGATTTTCCTTTCAGAGGGATTTGAACAATCACAAACTGATCATTGTTTATATCTGAAACATGATGACTATGAAAGTACCATAGTTCTCATATGGGTAGATGATTTGATCATTGCCAGCAGTAACATGTCACTGATGAATAAGTTTAAACAATCTTTTTGTGAAAATTTCAGGATGACTGGTTTAGGGAAACTAAACTGGTTTCTAGGTATGTCATTTGTTACAGGCAAAGAGTACATTGAAGTGAATCAAACTAAATATTTGGAAAAGATTTTGGACAGATTTAGAATGTCAGATTGTCATGCAAGAAACACACCATGTGATCCAAGTATGATAACACTTCTACTGTAGAATCAGATGTATTGGCTAATGCAACTCTTTACAGAAAGATAGTTGGTAACCTTATATATATTATGACAGGTACCAGACCAGACATATGTTATGTGGTTACCAAGCTTTCACAATATATGTCAAAATCAACAAAAGCCCATTTGAATACAGCTATCTTCTCCAGCACCCAACATTCAGAACCAAATGACGCAATTGGGAAAACTAATGAGTTCAGTAATCTCAGCTTTGTTCTTAATGTTATGCTTCGTTTTTTCCAGATGTTATTGAGAGCGACTGTGGCGTTTTTGGCAATAGCAATTCTTCGTTTTATTTCCGGTGAGTCATCATATGTGTTAGTGAAAACAACTCCAAGATAAGTGAACTCTTTCACATTTTCCACATTCACTCCATTGATTGTGACATGTTCATCATCGTTCATTGCTGGATGTCTTTCAATCTTCATGGTCTTGGTTTTCTTGGTGATAAGAAATAAGCCAGCCTCGTCACTTGCTTCCCTAACTTTATCTAGCAGTTGTTGTAATTTATTGTAATTAAAACTATATCGTCGGCATATCTTAAATTGGATATTTTGTATCCACCGACATCAACAGTTCCTTCAAAGTTTTCTAGAGCATTTTTCATAATTGTTTCAGAATATATATTAAAAAGGTGCGGCGACAGAATGTAACCTTGTCGTTCTCCTTGGTTGACTTCAAACCATTCTGTTAGTCCATAAGTGGTTCTTACAGTTGCTTGTTGTTGGTCATACATGGCTTTTATTAGTTGGATGATGTGTGTTGGAAAATTCATATCGTTCGTGTTTTTCCAGAGGATATCGTGATCAACAGTATCAAAGGCTTTCGAATAATCTATGAAGCACAGGTACAGGTCTTTCTGATGTTCTCTGTTTTTCTCTATGATCAATTTCAAATTGAGGATCTGATTTCTGGTACCTTTTCCAGGGCGAAAACCTGCTTGTTCATCTGCAATTTCTTCTTTTAACTTTAACTACATTCTTTCAGCAATATTTTCAACAAAATTTTGCTGCTGTGACATATTAATGCAAGTGTCCTGGTGTTGCTGCATTGGAGTGTGTCACCTTTTTTAGGGATGGGAGCAAAGACTGATTTTACCCAGTCTTCTGGCCATCTTCTTTCGTTCCAAATTTTCGTACAGAGTTTGTAGAAAACGTTTTCAACACTTTCATCAGCTTTCTTGATTAGTTCCGATGTTATTTTGTCTATTCCCGGGCTCTTGTTATTCTTTAATTCTTTTATGGCTTTTCTAACTTCGTCACGTAGGTGGTTCATCTTCGCTGTCATTGAGTCTAATTGGTATTATTGTTAGGTCTTCATTCTTTTTGTATAGATTGGAACAGTATTGCTTCCATCTATCTTTGACTTCTTTTCCATCACATAAAACCATACCATCTTCAGTTTTGATAGTGTCTATTTTAGGTTTAAATTTTCGTGTAATGTTTCGTACTCCTTGATAGAGTTCTTTAGTTGTCTTGTTGATATAACAATTTTCAATTCTCTCGCACTGTTCATTTAAATATTTTTCCTTGTCTCTTCTCAACAATCTGTGAATTTTTGCATTTTGGTTCTTGTAAATTACTTCTTCAACAGGATTATTGATACCTTTTGATTTGAGGCGTCTTCTTGTTTCAATTTCATTTATTGTTTCATCGGATATCCATGGGGAATTCGTTTTTTCACACTGATTGAGTAATTCAAATTTGTTTGCCACTGCGATTCTGTAATTGTTGTCAAGGGTTTTGTAATTAAGCTTTAGAGGTGGTGTTGGACGCTCCATCTTTTTGAGTCTTATTTGAAAGTCAATCGTCAGTAGTTGGTGGTCACTGTTGCAGTCAGCACCGGGTTTTGTCCTGGCATTTTTTATACAACTTTCCCATTTTTGGTTCATTTACATTACATTGCCGTAGGGTGGCGCATATAAAAGAAAACGTTAATTTCGTGGGGTAACTAGATTAAACATGAGGTATACACAGTAGATATAAAATCATAAGCATTCTTATTCTATCATAATCTTTAATTATTCCAACACCCCCTCTTAATTGAAGATTGGTTATGATGTACGAGAGAATCTATCCCCTGATAAACTTAAAATCTTTCAACTTCTTCTGAGATACAGGTTTGGTGAATATATCAGCTGGATTCTCTCTGGTAGGTACAAAGAATAAGTTCACATTACCCAACTTCACTTCATCTCTAATGAAATGGTAACAGGTGTCAATATGTTTTTGGTAATTCATGTTTTTTTGGCTAGATTAATAGCACCTTGGTTAACTCCTAAATCTACTGACTTAACCTTAAATCCAAATAGATCGGACATTATTTGCTTTAAGAACTTTGCCTCCTGAATGGCAGAAGTAAGAGCCATATACTCGGCTTCACATGATGAAAATGCAACTGTCTGTTGTTTTTTGCTTTTCCATGATATTAATGGTCCAAACTTATGTAGTTGAAAACAATATCCCGTTATATTTTTCCTATCTTCAGATGATCCCCAATCTGAACCACAAAATCCCATTAGTTTCATTTGTTCATCTGACTTATCAAACCTTAGACCATAATCTAAAGTGCCCTTTAAGTACTTAAGAACATGTTTAGCTGCATTCAAATGGGCTTTTGTTGGTTTTGACATATATTGTGAAAGCTTGGTAACTACATAGCATATGTCTGGTCTGGTACCTGTCATAATATATATAAGGCAACCAACTATCTCTCTGTAAAGAGTTGCATTAGCCAATACATCTGATTCTACGGTAGAAGTGTTAACAATACTTAATTCACATAGTGTGTTTCTTACATGACAATTTTACATTCTAAGTCTGTCCAAAATCTTTTCCAAATATTTAGTTTCATTCACTTTAATGTAATCTTTGTGTTGAATTTTCCTTTACCGTTAGGTCCAGGTTTCAATTGATAAATCCATCTTCCATCCACTGCTGTGCGATTCTTGGGTATAGAAGTGTGTTCATAGGTGTTGTTCTGTAGTGAAGCAATCTCCTTATCCATGACTTTCTTCCAGGCCTTCTAGCGACGGATTCTCCGAGGAGGGACGACTAAGTGTTCCTAGGTGCTGATCTAGTAGGTGGCATCACACCCCTCTCTGGTCCTCCCCCCACGTGTCTGCCATGCACGACGCCCCTGTGTGCTGGGAGATGGGAGTCCTGGAGGTTGAGTGATGCTGTGTATGAGTACGCCCCTAGCAACACACCTCTTTGGTTCTTTATTCCAGCAAGACGGGTGGCCTGATCTCGGCTCGATTAGGTCAAACGGCTGGTCTCTCTTTTTTGAGCTAGGCTAGGGTCAAGCAGCCCCTGTCTTGCAGGCATTTGCATGTACTTGCGAGTGCCATCAATGCGAGGCGCGGGTTAGTATACCCTCCCTGTGGCTTCTGGGCATGGTCTCAGTGCACAGCCTCCCTTTATTGGACTTCGTGGTGGGTGGAGGTGTGGGAGGATGAATTTGAACTGCTTTCATATGGCATCTCTAACCAAAAAATCTCTGACTGACCCCCACGTAGACGAAACTGGAACGAAGATGATGAAGGCTGTCACCTTGGAGCTTTTCAAGGTCCTCGGTGACAAAACTAGAAAGATAGGCAAAACTCTGGCATCGGTTCAGAGAAAGACTACCCAAGAGCCTCGGGCTGGACCCTCCAAACCAGCCCCTGGCTCCAACAAGTCTCTGGCGTCGGTTCAGATGACGAGTCAAACCAAGAATGGAAACCAAGCAGGACCCTCCAACCCTACTGGCCCCTCTGCCAAAACTCCGGCATCGGTTCGGAGAACAGGCAACAAGCGTCCTCGGCCGGCTACGGACTCGGAGGGCGAGTCTGTAGCCCCGAGTCATTTCCCCCAAAGTCAGGGTTCCTCCTAGGCCTGCGGGATTCGACAATGCTTATCAGATGGTACGGGCTTTGGAAACCCAGAAACAGTGCCGTCTGATGATTAGAATTGCCAGAGACAATGGCATGATAATCGTCCCAAAGGACCAATCCACCCTCACCTTCCTCCAGGAGATTGACAAGCTCCTGGATGGGCGGAAGGTGAGCCTGGCGGCCCTGACTTCTGAAGAGGAAGTCCAAGATGGTGCTTCTTGATGTATGACCTTGAGGTCATCACCGCTCATCCCAAGGTGGCGGGAGCTTCCTGACTTTCTAAAGGGAAGCACTCAACTAGGCAAGTTCTGGCCACTATGAAGGGAGCCCCAGTTGCATCCTTGGACCTTGGCAATTAGGGCTCCTGCAGTCTCAGGACATACGTCCCAGACCCGCTCCACTGCTCCACTGGCCAGAAGTACGGACACCACCATGCCACTTGCTCTGCAAAGCCGAAGTGTGGTGTCTGTAGTCAGGCACACAGCAAAGAGGTGTACCTCAAAGCACACAAAGATGACAAGCTGGACACCACTGCCAAGTGTCCCAACTGGAGCCTCGGATGTTCCGTAAGGAAGGAAGAGGCTCTTCGGCGGCAAGAGGTCGTTGCAAAACGACCAGACTTTGTTCCCGCCCCTCCAGGCACTTATGTCTGGGGGCAGAACAAAGGGGTAAGGGCTCCCCCCCTCCTAAGAGGAAGGAAGTACCGCCCAAAGCAAAACCACCACCGAACACCTCCAACACAAAGGAGTTTCCGGCTCTGGTGGGAGTTTCAGGACGGAAGCAGACTTTGAAGGGTTCTGCATACACAGCAAAGTCTACCCCAAGAGCGGAGAGACAAACTCTGTTTACAGAGAATGACTTGACCTCCTGCTCACGGCAGTCGTCACAGCAGTTGCAACAGTATTGGGAAGGACCAGAGAGGAGACGGAGAAGGCAGTCAAGGTCACCATGACGGTAATGACCCAGACTGTCACTACCCTGAAGGAAAGGGATGTAAGGCCCAAGGCCTCTACACCCAATCCAACTCAGGGCGAGACTCCTCTCCCCACAAACCCCCAGGGCAAGACTTGTCTCCCCACCCAACCTGCGGCCAAGACCACATTGGCACAGCCTGCTCCCAAACCCCAAAGGGTGAGGAAGCCACAACCATCCAGAGTGAAGGTCAAGGCGACCAAGGGTTCTCCACCACCCAAGAGACCCAGCCCTTCTAATGGCTCGACCTGTCCTGACGACAGTGATGAGTCAAGTGAGGAAATCATGATTAGTGAGGAACTCACCAAGGAGTTGTCAGACTCCAAAATGTCTGACGTTACCCACACTGGGGCGTGGGACACTGAGACCGATTATTGGACTCAGATTAGTACAATGGCTCCTAATCTAAGTATACTGCATTGGAATATCAACAGCTTTTTCCAGAGGAACGCCCTTCTCCATGCAATCATGCGATCTCGGTACATTGACGTTGTCATGCTCCTGGAGACTCTATCAGGGGAATCTGTTCGCTTCTCGGGATATCATCCCTTTATGTTGCCCTGTATTGAAAGCACCAGAGATTTGATTACCCTTGTGAAGTCGACTATCCCCTGCTCTTTGATTGCCGATCCCATGCTGGGTGGAGGTGTCGAACTCCTTGCCATTGAGACCCATTTGGCCGGGGGTCCCCTCAAGCTGTACAATGTGTATAGCAGGCCAAAATGTAGGAGCTTAGATATTCGTTTAGTCCATGCTACTGCAGCACATGAGCCAATTCTCATATGAGGAGACTTCAATGCCCACCACCCCATCCTAGCTGCCACGCGGAGCCGTGATGCAGCAGGCTGCCACATAGCTGCAGTGCTTGAGTCATGCCCCGAGATTGCTCTTCTCAACAGCCAGGAGCCTACGCACATTGGAGCGGGGGTCCTTGACCTCACCTTTGTCACCGCGGCCCTGGTCAAAAGAATGTTAGTCTGAGGATAATACTGCCACGAGACCCAACACAATCCTCGATGGAAGGTAACCAGGTGCCTCAGAACAAGTGACTTCTCATTTAACGATAATGTGGACACACTTGAGGCCAGACTAGTTAATGCCATAGACGAGGCAGCCTCAGAGACCATCCCCAAATTCGTCTGTGGTCCAGGTGTTTCAAAGATGCCTGGTACTACAAGGATGAAATTATGTAGGTCAGCCACAGAATCAATATGTGCAGAAGACACTTCCGCAGACAGAGAACCCCTGAGAACCACGCTCTTTTGAGAGAGGCTCTCAGGGATACTCAGGAAACTGCTAAGAGGGTAAAGCAGGAAAAGTGGCTGGAGTGGTGTGAGTCCTTTGGCCACCAAATCTCCCTTTCAGAGCTGTGGAACCGTATCAGACTGGCCACAAATCGCTCAGCCTCCAGAAAGACCCACCATGACCCGCGGTCTGAGGCGGAGAGACTGGCACTTGAGTTCTCTGCTAGAACATGTAGCGCCAGTCTACCAGCAGAGTTGAGGGCATGCCAAGAGGATCTGCTTCCAGGCAGGCATGCCTTCATCAGAGAAAAGGCGGTTGAGCCTGATGACGTAGACGCCATGTTCTCTCTGAGGGAATTACGGCGGACATATAAGACCCCGGGTTGTGATGGGATCTCCTACCCCATCATTTCCCACCTAGGACATGAAGGTGAGATCGCATTCTTGCATCTCATCAACAAGTCCTGGGAGACTTCCTCACTACCACAGTGCTGGAAGAGGGTTGACGTAGTTCCCATCCCTAAACCAAAGAAGCCACGTCGGTACTGTCCCATCTCTCTACTCAGCTGTCTGGGAAAAACAGCAGAGAAAATGGTACTGAACCGGCTCCAATGGAAGCTGGGACCTCCACATGAACACCTACATGGGTTCACAAGGGGTAAGAGCACTGCTCACAGCATGGCCACCTTACTGAGCACTGTCAGCAACACCAGATCTGTCATTGTTTTCCTGGACCTGGAGAAGGCTTTTGAACTGGCAAGCCCACTCGCCATTCAAGAGGTCCTGATCCGCAAGGGAATCAAGAGCAGACTGCTTGCCTGGATTGGTGACTATTTTCAGGACAGAACTGCCAGAGTGAAGTTCCAAGGTCACCTTTCCAGGCATTTGCCCCTGGGGAATGGCAATCCACAAGGGGGGGGGGGGTCCTCAGCCTGGCTCTGTTTAACACCCTCATGTTAAGCATCCTCGACATTCCACTCCCAGTGGGGTGCAA
>NW_028234425.1:38773174-38778174 GCF_977035675.1 Penaeus japonicus | reverse complement strand
ATATATTTATATATACACACACACACACACATGTATATATTTATATATACACACACACACATGTATATATTTATATACACACACACACACACATGTATATATTTATATATACACACACACACACACACATGTATATATTTATATATACACACACACACACACACATGTATATATCTATATATACACACACACGTATATATTTATTTATATATTTATATATACACACACACACACACATGTATATATTTATATATACACACACACACGTATATATTTATATATATACACACACACACACACATGTATATATTTATATATATACACACACACACACATGTATATATTTATATACACACACACACACACATGTATATATTTATATATACACACACACACACACATGTATATATTTATATATATACACACACACACATACATGTATATATTTATATATACACACACACACACATACATGTATATATTTATATATACACACACACACATACATGTATATATTTATATATACACACACACACATACATGTATATATTTATATATACACACACACACATACATGTATATATTTATATATACACACACATACATGTATATATTTATATACACACACACATACATGTATATATTTATATACACACACACATGTATATACACACACACACACATGTTTACATATATATACACACATAATATATATATTATAACCTAGTTAATGTTTCAATATTTTTCCGTCTTTCTTCTGTCTTAATGGAAATTTACCTTAGTTGGACATACCTAGCAGTCGGTTATGAAAGTGCCTGTTTACAGCCATCTATACATAATGAATTTAAGGATTGACCCTGATAACTGGGAAGATCTTAGCAAAGAAATGGGGTGGGGTAAAGAACATTAATATTAGCCCTGGATGGCTCACCCACTACAAATCTCCTTGAGGCAATTGACAGCCAGTAAATGCATTTGAAAAGTGGCTAGGAAGAGTTTTGACCAATTTCTTTCATAATATGGGGGTAGCTCGACTCATTTGGGCTCCATTTTTGTTAGCAAGTATACGTCACAATATTTAGTGCTTTTGTCAGAAGTGGAAATGGTTAATACATTATCTTATTGCATTTCAATTATTTTCTGCATATTTTGGGTTTAAAGTTATTTCCCATTAAAGCATAATGGAAAAAAATAGCCAAGGGTTGTCATCAAGATATCTCAACCCTCATTAATAGTCAATAATCTGAACTACTGTGCTGTAAGTACTTAGGCTTTTTCAAAATATGCCATTTCTATTTAACTATGGTGTCATTAGGTCATGCCAAATCTTAATGCCTAATTTTTTATCAATTACAACTGGTTAAAATAGAGCAGATTATTGACATTAGTCACAATAAATCAGTTCTGGTAGGAAGATAGAGTAATAGTAAAGCAGGGGAACAGTAACCATGACAATGAACCCATCAGAAGCTCATGGGCAATAAAAAAGAAAAAAAGAAACCATGATCCTAGAGCACATTCAGTTATTTTGAAGTATCTTAACCTTGTATCTGTACAACTTTTCAAGTCATAACTATAAAGTTTATTTTCTGCAAAGATTTTATAGTTTAACTATACAAATATCAATTGTACTATGTACTTTCCTGTGCATAACCAATGTAAAAAAAATCCATGTTAAATTCATGCCACTTCCTCCATAAATACTTTAAAGCTAACTACATTTTTTTTTCTTCTTTTTTTCAACTACGAAATTGCCACGCATGAATTACGGGGGGGAAAAAAGAAAATCAAGTTTCCAAAATCCCATGAAAGTTTATCCATATTTTCTTTTAACCCATATTATGGTTTCTAAACGTGAAAATATAACATCTTTCCATTTTCTAATAACATAATCAAGGACCTATAAACAAGTATCTGATTACATATTAATCAGTTCTATAAAATGAAATACTATGGGGGGAAAAGTAAACATTTTCTTTTCTTGGCTTCTTTATTCAAATCCACGACCATCTACTTGCAGACCTGAAAAAAAAAATAAATATGAAAATCCTTTTCCTATTACAAAAGTTAATTTGAATTTAATCTAATAAAATTCTATCAAGTATCAGTGACAAATGCTTTTGAAAGGTCTAACTATCACACAAATTATACTTACATTAGGATGGTATCAGGATTCTACTCGGTTGGCATGGTACGGATGATGTCTGAATCTCCTGGGTCCAAGATGGCAAGGGTACCAACGCGGAAGTACTTTCCACAAGCTGTTCCTAGTTCAATATTGTTACCAGCATAGTGGTGGACACCAGTCTTTGCCAACATGGAGTAATACTCCACCTCAGACTTCCTGCAAAATTATTTTGAATGTATAATTAAGACTTTATTCACTGCTGTTTGATTACAATTTGATGTGTTTACTGACAAAATTTCAAGAAATCCATCATGTCAAAGTTTGCTGTTGCCCTTTTCAAGAAATAATTTATGCAATGATTTTAACTGATCCTGGCCCAATTTAAGTGGTTAGATTAATTGACTGCCAGTTTATTTGCCAAAATCTTCAAAGGAAAAGAATCCAAATTGGTCTAAATCAGGGAGAGAGGAAGAATTTGCTAATTATAAGATATCAAATATTAATTGAAAAAGGTTTATTACTAAAGAAATTCCTCCCTGCTAATACATAATGTTATAATGGAAACATCTGCCAAAGTAATAATGGATCAGTTTCAACATTACATTAGAAGGAACAATGTCTAAAATAAAAAATAAAAAGGAAATTCTAAAAATATTTGCTTTATTCTCATTTAAGCTATTGCTACTTACTGCAAGGACAACAGTCAATTGAAGAGCATACAAGAGACTCCATAAGCCTTCACAAAGAATGGTTATGCCTGCAAAAGTGCTTTGCAAGGCAACCACCGACACATTTCAACAAGAGCAATTCATGTAATTCCTTCAGTATCGAAGCTCAGATTTGCTACATGAACAAAGCTATGCTGGATGCCAGAGGTTATGAAAATACTAAGACCGTTTTGATTTCATTCTGTGAAGGCCTACTTCGCAGTCTCACCTGAGAGCGGGTGTGTTGTTAGCAATGATAATCAGCTTTGCTTTTCCTAGACGTAGAGCATGGAGAGACTGCTTGAATCCAAGGACATATTTGCCTGACTTCATCACCAGAGCCAGGCGCGAGTTGATACTCTCCATAGCCTTTTTCTGAAATTAAAATTTAGAATTAATAAGTGAATATAAATTATACCAAAAATTAGCCGAAGTAATCATAAGAGTTGGTGCTATAAATACTCCTTATTTTCATTTCAACACAACCCCTCCCCTCTCACTGCTGCTAGTTCACATAAATAGGAGGCAAGTATCAAAAAATGACAAGGTGCAAAATACCAGCAAAATAGAATTTTCCATAATTAAATTTTTCAAGTATGTTAACATTCCTGTAGGCGAGCAGGAAGTATAAAAATAAATTATTATTGAAAAGTTTGTAATTCATAAGGAATAAACAATTCTGCATGATAAGAATGTGCTATGCATAAACTCCCATGATTGTTGTGGTTTTATCATCATTTGTAATAGCAATGCAATTATTTTTATGTAGTGCAAATTCTCATTTTGTTGACTTGGTTCATCATATATTGTCACTTAATCCATTATGGCTATAACAGAATTAACTCCAGAGTTACAGGGTTCCAAAGTCAGTCTAAACCCACATTATATGATGGCTTTATGGACCTGACATTTATCAATTAAATTGATTGACATTCCATTTGGTATACCGTGTCTTGTGGCCATTATCAATTACTCTGGGTAAAATAATTGTCTGGTGTAGGTTAATAGTAAATTATCTAGTCTGTCACATATGACATTGGAATGGATTGATTACATTTAATACGGCTTACAGTAGTTTAGTCAAAAAAATTGACCAAAATATATAAATCTCATTTTATGAGAGTCCAGAGGGGGGTGTCCTCCAGTGATCACTACAACATCATGCTTGTCTATGCACTGGCAAGTGGCAAGACAAACTACAGATTAAAAATATTGAGATAAGATATACATCTTCAGTTAGGTAGAATCAAACCTGATAAAAATCCTGAATACCGCCGCATCACTCAACACTACAATTGTGGTACCGAGGAATTCCTCTCATTCTCTACTGCAAAGGATATATTAACCCATCCCCGACGGGGGAATTCTAGCCTTGAATGTCCAAATGCCGGGGCGTTCGAATTATTAGGCCTAAATCAATTGAATGGCTGGCACAATACTGTGCCGCCCGGCAACTGGGCTTTTGAATGCGCGGTACACATGCTGTACCACCCGTCCTGTGTGGGTTAATCCATGATTTCCTCCCTCTTTCCCAATCTATACTCCACAACCTATGGTAGGAGGAGGACAGTGCTGTAGTGCCATTTGGCATGCAAGCTACAGAAATTTATGTACACAATTTTTAAAGAAATATTTACATCATATTTTACAGTAAACAAACATGGTGCAACATTACTAAATATCACAATGACAGCAATGGATTACTTTCAACCTCTAATGATACTCTGTTGATATTACTGGCAATTCTACCTGCATACCTCTCCCAGTCTCAATAGTGGCTGATATAAGGTAGTTGACAAACTGCAAGATATTATATAAACTGCATTAACCTGTTAATACTGGGTGACAAGATATGTTGAGTGGTGGCAGAACCAGCCACTTGGGACAAGATATTTTGTTTTACTGTATCTTACTGGCCGGTGTGCCAGGTGATAGGGCTTGTAGCACTTGGCCACGGCCAAGCAGGTGAAAAGCCTGAGGCTATCATTTGAAATATCTAAGAGTTAGAAATTTGGAGCCAAAACAGCCCCATCGGCAACAGGTTAAGACAATACACACCTCTTAGGTGTACCATGTATTTGTTAACTGTTAAATAAGATATTTTGCCGTGGCTATCCTCCTGGCCAGCACCAGGTGATTGGGTGTATGGCACTTGGCCGCGACCA
>NW_028234425.1:38728174-38730674 GCF_977035675.1 Penaeus japonicus | reverse complement strand
AACAGAGACTCCAGCATCAACAGAGACTCCAGCATCAACAGAGACTCCAGCATCAACAGAGACTCCAGCATCAACAGAGACTCCAGCATCAACAGAGACTCCAGCATCAACCATGTCTCCAGCATCAACAGAGACTCCAGCATCAACAGAGACTCCAGCATCAACAGAGACTCCAGCATCAACAGAGACTCCAGCATCAACAGAGACTCCAGCATCAACAAAGACTCCAGCATCAACAGAGACTCCAGCATCAACCATGTCTCCAGCATCAACAGAGACTCCAGCATCAACAGAGACTCCAGCATCAACAGAGACTCCAGCATCAAGAGACTCCACCACCAACAGAGACTCCCGCATCAACAAAGACTACAGCATAACAGAGACTCCAGCATCAAAAGACTCCAGCATCAACAGAGACTCCAGCATCAGAGACTCCAGCAATCAACAGAGACTCCAGCATCAACAGAGACTCCTGCATCAACAGAGACTCCAGCATCAACAGAGACTCCTGCATCAACAGAGACTCCTGCATCAACAGAGACTCCTGCATCAACAGAGACTCCAGCATCAACAGAGACTCCTGCATCAACAGAGACTCCAGCATCAACAGAGACTCCAGCATCAACCATGTCTCCTGCATCAACAGAGACTCCTGCATCTCAGCAACAGAGACTCCAGCATCAACAGAGACTCCAGCATCAACAATGTCTCCAGCATCAACAAAGACTCCAGCATCAACAGAGACTCCAGCATCAACATGTCTCAGCATCAAAGACTCCAGCATCAACAGACGCCAGCATCAACAGGGTCTCCAGCATCAACAGAGTCTCCAGCATCAACAGAGACTCCAGTATCAACAAACTCCAGCATCAACAGAGACTCCAGCATCAACAGAGACTCCAGCATCAACAGAGACTCCAGCATCAACAGAGACTCCAGCATCAACAGAGACTCCAGCATCAACAGAGACTCCAGCATCACAACAAAGACTCAGCATCAACAGAGACTCCAGCATCAACAGAGACTCCAGCATCAACAGACTCCAGCATCAACAGAGACTCCAGCATCAACACCAGCATCAACAGAGACTCCAGCATCAACAGAGACTCCAGCATCAACAGAGACTCCAGCATCAACATCGTCTCCACCATCAACAGAGACTCGCATCAACCATGTCCAGCATCAACAGAGACTCCAGCATCATCCATGTCTCCAGCATCAACAGAGACTCCAGCATCAACAGAGACTCCAGCATCAACAGAGACTCCAGCATCAACAGAGACTCCAGCATCAACAGAGACTCCAGCATCAACAGAGACTCCAGCATCAACAAAGACTCCAGCATCAACAGAGACTCAGCATCAACAGACTCCAGCATCACACAGAGACTCGCATCACAGAGACTCACAGAGACTCCAGCATCAACAGAACAGCTGCATCAAAAGACTCAGCATCAACAGAGACTCCTGCATCAACAGATCAGCATCAACAGAGACAGCATCAACAGAGACTCCAGCATCAACAGAGACTCAGCATCAAATGTCCCAGCATCAACAGAGACTCCATCAGCTCAACAGACTCAGACAACAGAGACTCACAGAGACTCCAGCATCAACAGATCAGCATCACAGAGACCATCATCAGCATCACATCTCCAGCATCAACAGAGACTCCAGCATCAACAGAGACTCCAGCATCAACAGAGACTCCAGCATCAACAGAGACTCCAGCATCAACAGAGACTCCAGCATCAACAGAGACTCCAGCATCAACAGAGACTCCAGCATCAACAAAGTCTCCAGCATCAACAGAGACTCCAGCATCAACAAAGTCTCCAGCATCAACAGAGACTCCAGCATCAACAGAGACTCCAGCATCAACAGAGACTCCAGCATCAACAGAGACTCCAGCATCAACAGAGACTCCAGCATCAACAAAGTCTCCAGCATCAACAGAGACTCCAGCATCAACAGAGACTCCAGCATCAACAGAGACTCCAGCATCAACAGAGACTCCAGCATCAACAGAGACTCCAGCATCAACAGAGACTCCAGCATCAACAGAGACTCCAGCATCAACAGAGACTCCAGCATCAACAGAGACTCCAGCATCAACAGAGACTCCAGCATCAACAGAGACTCCAGCATCAACAGAGACTCCAGCATCAACAGAGACTCCAGCATCAACAGAGACTCCAGCATCAACAGAGACTCCAGCATCAACAGAGACTCCAGCATCAACAGAGACTCCAGCATCAACAGAGACTCCAGCATCAACAGAGACTCCAGCATCAACAGAGACTCCAGCATCAACAGAGACTCCAGCATCAACAGAGACTCCAGCATCAACAGAGACTCCAGCATCAACAGAGACTCCAGCATCAACAAAGACTCCAGCATCAACAGAGACTCCAGCATCAACAGAGACTCCAGCATCAACAGAGACTCCAGCATCAACCATGTCTCCAGCATCAACAGAGACTCCAGCATCAACAGAGACT
>NW_028234425.1:38695674-38700674 GCF_977035675.1 Penaeus japonicus | reverse complement strand
GAATCTGAGAGCACAACATCAGGATCTGAAAACACCTCACAGGAATCTGAGAGCACAACATCAGGATCTGAAACACCTCACAGGAATCTGAGAGCACAACATCAGGATCTGAAAACACCTCACAGGAATCTGAGAGCACAACATCAGGATCTGAAAACACCTCACAGGAAACTGAGAGCACAACATCAGGATCTGAAAACACCTCACAGGAATCTGAGAGCACAACATCAGGATCTGGAAACACCTCACAGGAATCTGAGAGCACAACATCAGGATCTGAAAACACCTCACAGGAATCTGAGAGCACAACATCAGGATCTGAAAACACCTCACAGGAATCTGAGAGCACAACATCAGGATCTGAAAACACCTCACAGGAATCTGAGAGCACAACATCAGGATCTGAAAACACATCAGGATCTGAAAACACCTCACAGGAATCTGAGAGCACAACATCAGGATCTGAAAACACCTCACAGGAATCTGAGAGCACAACATCAGGATCTGAAAACACCTCACAGGAATCTGAGAGCACAACATCAGGATCTGAAAACACCTCACAGGAATCTGAGAGCACAACATCAGGATCTGAAAACACCTCACAGGAAACTGAGAGCACAACATCAGGATCTGAAAACACCTCACAGGAATCTGAGAGCACAACATCAGGATCTGGAAACACCTCACAGGAATCTGAGAGCACAACATCAGGATCTGAAAACACCTCACAGGAAACTGAGAGCACAACATCAGGATCTGAAAACACCTCACAGGAATCTGAGAGCACAACATCAGGATCTGAAAACACCTCACAGGAATCTGAGAGCACAACATCAGGATCTGAAAACACACCTGAGAGCACAGGATCTGAAACACCTCACAGAGAGCACAACATCAGGATCTGAAAACACCTCACAGGAATCTGAGAGCACAACATCAGGATCTGAAAACACCTCACAGGAATCTGAGAGCACAACATCAGGATCTGAAAACACCTCACAGGAATCTGAGAGCACAACATCAGGATCTGAAAACACCTCACAGGAATCTGAGAGCACAACATCAGGATCTGAAAACACCTCACAGGAATCTGAGAGCACAACATCAGGATCTGAAAACACCTCACAGGAATCTGAGAGCACAACATCAGGATCTGAAAACACCTCACAGGAATCTGAGAGCACAACATCAGGATCTGAAAACACCTCACAGGAATCTGAGAGCACAACATCAGGATCTGAAAACACCTCACAGGGATCTGAGAGCACAACATCAGGATCTGAAAACACCTCACAGGAATCTGAGAGCACAACATCAGGATCTGAAAACACCTCACAGGAATCTGAGAGCACAACATCAGGATCTGAAAACACCTCACAGGAATCTGAGAGCACAACATCAGGATCTGGAAACACCTCACAGGAATCTGAGAGCACATCAGGATCTGAAAACACCTCACAGGGATCTGAGAGCACAACATCAGGATCTGAAAACACCTCACAGGAAACTGAGAGCACAACATCAGGATCTGAAAACACCTCACAGGAAACTGAGAGCACAACATCAGGATCTGGAAACACCTCACAGGAATCTGAGAGCACAACATCAGGATCTGGAAACACCTCACAGGAATCTGAGAGCACAACATCAGGATCTGAAAACACCTCACAGGAATCTGAGAGCACAACATCAGGATCTGAAAACACCTCACAGGAATCTGAGAGCACAACATCAGGATCTGAAAACACCTCACAGGAATCTGAGAGCACAACATCAGGATCTGAAAACACCTCACAGGAATCTGAGAGCACAACATCAGGATCTGAAAACACCTCACAGGAATCTGAGAGCACAACATCAGGATCTGAAAACACCTCACAGGAAACTGAGAGCACAACATCAGGATCTGAAAACACCTCACAGGAATCTGAGAGCACAACATCAGGATCTGAAAACACCTCACAGGAAACTGAGAGCACAACATCAGGATCTGAAAACACCTCACAGGAATCTGAGAGCACAACATCAGGATCTGAAAACACCTCACAGGAATCTGAGAGCACAACATCAGGATCTGAAAACACCTCACAGGAATCTGAGAGCACAACATCAGGATCTGAAAACACCTCACAGGAATCTGAGAGCACAACATCAGGATCTGAAAACACCTCACAGGAAACTGAGAGCACAACATCAGGATCTGAAAACACCTCACAGGAATCTGAGAGCACAACATCAGGATCTGAAAACACCTCACAGGAATCTGAGAGCACAACATCAGGATCTGAAAACACCTCACAGGAAACTGAGAGCACAACATCAGGATCTGAAAACACCTCACAGGAATCTGAGAGCACAACATCAGGATCTGAAAACACAGAGGAATCTGAGAGCACAACATCAGGATCTGAAAACACCTCACAGGAATCTGAGAGCACAACATCAGGATCTGAAAACACCTCACAGGAATCTGAGAGCACAACATCAGGATCTGAAAACACCTCACAGGAATCTGAGAGCACAACATCAGGATCTGGAAACACCTCACAGGAATCTGAGAGCACAACATCAGGATCTGAAAACACCTCACAGGAATCTGAGAGCACAACATCAGGATCTGAAAACACCTCACAGGAATCTGAGAGCACAACATCAGGATCTGAAAACACCTCACAGGAATCTGAGAGCACAACATCAGGATCTGAAAACACCTCACAGGAATCTGAGAGCACAACATCAGGATCTGAAAACACCTCACAGGAATCTGAGAGCACAACATCAGGATCTGAAAACACCTCACAGGAATCTGAGAGCACAACATCAGGATCTGAAAACACCTCACAGGAATCTGAGAGCACAACATCAGGATCTGAAAACACCTCACAGGAATCTGAGAGCACAACATCAGGATCTGAAAACACCTCACAGGAATCTGAGAGCACAACATCAGGATCTGAAAACACCTCACAGGAATCTGAGAGCACAACATCAGGATCTGAAAACACCTCACAGGAATCTGAGAGCACAACATCAGGATCTGAAAACACCTCACAGGAATCTGAGAGCACAACATCAGGATCTGAAAACACCTCACAGGAATCTGAGAGCACAACATCAGGATCTGAAAACACCTCACAGGAATCTGAGAGCACAACATCAGGATCTGAAAACACCTCACAGGAATCTGAGAGCACAACATCAGGATCTGAAAACACCTCACAGGAAACTGAGAGCACAACATCAGGATCTGAAAACACCTCACAGGAATCTGAGAGCACAACATCAGGATCTGAAAACACCTCACAGGAATCTGAGAGCACAACATCAGGATCTGGAAACACCTCACAGGAATCTGAGAGCACAACATCAGGATCTGAAAACACCTCACAGGAATCTGAGAGCACAACATCAGGATCTGAAAACACCTCACAGGAAACTGAGAGCACAACATCAGGATCTGAAAACACCTCACAGGAATCTGAGAGCACAACATCAGGATCTGAAAACACCTCACAGGAAACTGAGAGCACAACATCAGGATCTGGAAACACCTCACAGGAATCTGAGAGCACAACATCAGGATCTGAAAACACCTCACAGGGATCTGAGAGCACAACATCAGGATCTGAAGAGACAGGAAGTACATCCGAAGAGACAGGAAGTACTTCCGAAGAGACAGGAAGTTCATCCGAAGAGACAGGAAGTACATCCGAGGAGACAGGAAGTACATCTGAAGAGACAGGAAGTACATCCGAAGAGACAGGAAGTACATCCGAAGAGACAGGAAGTACATCCGAAGAGACAGGAAGTACATCCGAAGAGACAGGAAGTACATCCGAAGAGACAGGAAGTACATCCGAAGAGACAGGAAGTACATCCGAAGAGACAGGAAGTACATCCGAAGAGACAGGAAGTACATCCGAAGAGACAGGAAGTACATCCGAAGAGACAGGAAGTACATCTGAAGAGACAGGAAGTACATCCGAAGAGACAGGAAGTACATCCGAAGAGACAGGAAGTACATCTGAAGAGACAGGAAGTACATCCGAAGAGACAGGAAACAGGAAGTACATCCGAAGAGACAGGAAGTACATCTGAAGAGACAGGAAGTACATCCGAAGAGACAGGAAGTACATCCGAAGAGACAGGAAGTACATCTGAAGAGACAGGAAGTACATCCGAAGAGACAGGAAGTACATCTGAAGAGACAGGAAGTACATCTGAAGAGACAGGAAGTACATCCGAAGAGACAGGAAGTACATCCGAAGAGACAGGAAGTACATCTGAAGAGACAGGAAGTACATCTGAAGAGACAGGAAGTACATCCGAGGAGACAGGAAGTACATCTGAAGAGACAGGAAGTACATCCGAAGAGACAGGAAGTACATCCGAAGAGACAGGAAGTACATCTGAAGAGACAGGAAGTACATCCGAGGAGACAGGAAGTACATCCGAAGAGACAGGAAGTACATCCGAGGAGACAGGAAGTACATCCGAAGAGACAGGTAGTACATCTGAAGAGACAGGAAGTACATCCGAAGAGACAGGAAGTACATCTGAAGAGACAGGAAGTACATCCGAGGAGACAGGAAGTACATCTGAAGAGACAGGAAGTACATCCGAAGAGACAGGAAGTTCATCCGAAGAGACAGGAAGTACATCCGAAGAGACAGGAAGTACATCCGAAGAGACAGGAAGTACATCCGAAGAGACAGGAAGTACATCCGAAGAGACAGGAAGTACAACATCTGGATCTGAAAACACCTCACAGGAATCTGAGAGCACAACAGAAGGATCTGAAAACACCTCACAGGGATCTGAGAGCACAACAGAAGGATCTGCAAGCACCACAGAGGAATCAACAGGATCCACTTGCATTACTGCTCCTCCCGAAGTCGCATCCAGGATTGAAGATCTGAATCAAGCTTTGGGCGAGATTCAGATGCAGATTGAGGCAGTGACCACTGAGCTGGCTGACTGTTATAATAATGCCGAGAAAC
>NW_028234425.1:38673174-38675674 GCF_977035675.1 Penaeus japonicus | reverse complement strand
ACAAATCTTTCTCTCTCTCTCTCTCTCTCTCTCTCTCTCTCTCTCTCTCTCTCTATATATATATATATATATATATATATATATATATATATGTATATATTTATACACACACACACACTTTCGTTACTTAACTGCACGTATAAGAAAAAAGAATCAATGATTATATTTCAGATCAGGAAACTATATATGTTGCACAGATTAGTGCAAACCGAGTTTCCCTCATTGCTATGATTAAACACGACCTTGATTCTCCTTCTTGTGGCTGTTGACCTTGGCTGAGGACTTCCGTTTCGACTTTCTGCAGAAATTAATAGCATTGTTCTTCGAGTTATCTCACTGGATATCCAGATATGATTAACTTGGTAAAAAGAGAACTTTATATAGAGAACTCTTCCCGTACTTTGAACAATAACTGAGGTCGTCTATTGTTATAGTTCCTATTGTTTTGGATGATATCTTTATCCATGCTGTTTTTATTGATTTTTTTTCCTTCCTTATAATTACATGTATGGTAGAGAAACAGAACTATATGATGTGTTTAAGAAATGGCGGTATTTACGGCAACCGTTACGGAATGAACAGATACATAAAAAAAATGTACTTTTGCCACCTAACGAACCGATAAAGAGACGAATGGTGACATGAACAACTGAATTACTCGTTAGAGATAAATGGTCTTGTTTGTTTCTCTGACATTCCCACGGCAAGTGTTGGAAGGGAAAAGGGAGAGGAGGAAGGAGGTCAAGGGGAGGGACCAGATAATGACCATCACTATATTAATAATCAGAAATCAGTAACAGTATAATTACGGTTCAGAACACCCAGCCTATAAGATAGATAGGGCAATACGGGTCAAAGGTCAGAAGAAAATACATGGCCTAGACTACATTGGCGGTAACAAATCGGAAATCATTATAGAAACAAGGTTGGTTTTAAAACTTGTTTGTTATTTCTCTTTGTTTATCTACTCTTCGCATGTAGCCATGAATAATCTCCAGATGATCACGAATCGAGAGGAATCGAGAGGATGCAACACATTCAAAAGTAAATAATTGATATTAACTTCAAGAACAAAGGTATAACCAACTCCCGGGACAAGTAAGTAACCACAGCTTCTACCAACAACAGCATCTAAACCTGCTACTACCACCACTTACCACTTACCACCATAGCTGCAAACATAAATTCTCTAATAATATTCTCTAGCTCTTAAATATCTAAATCATCTACACAACCTTTTTTATTTTTTTTTTTACAAAATACATGTACAAAAGTGAATGAATGAATAAATGAATGAATGAATAAATGCCGTTTAATCACACCGTTAAAGGAATAGCGTTCATCACAACAAGAGCATTTCTGCGAGGAGGCACAAGTACTTTGAATGGGTTTCCTGGGAAGCGAAGGCCAAAGGGGAAAGCTAAGGTTGACACGAACGACCACCGAGACCGCGCGCTGCCGTGTCACGTGACCTGGGTGAAGAGACCGGCTAGGAGGGCAGGGAAGAGAAGAGAAGGAAGGGAAGGAAGAGAAGACTGCGAAGAGAAGTGAAAAATATCTAGGGTGTGGTGAAGGAAGAGGGGGAGAATGAGGTGGAAGACGGTGAGAGTGAGAGGAGGAGTAGGAGTAGGAGGAGAAGAAGAAGGAGGAAGAGGAGGAGGAGAAGGAGGAAGAGGAGGGCGATAAATAGAATTAAGGGACGAGAGAAGGAGAGAAGAGAAAGGGAGAAGGGAAGAACGAAGCAGTGGAGAAGAGGACAGACGTAGAAAAAAAACTGAAGAAATATATAGGAATGAGGATCCGAGAACTGGCGTAAACAAGACACGCTGAGGAGTGAGGATATGGATGAAGATGCAGCGAATGAATAACTTCTTCCATCTTTAAGTAGGTTATGGAGATCGGAACTACACTCTTTTATCAATTAATCAACAAAAGACGGCGTTCTACTTTCCAAAGGCATTTTCCCTGTGGCCGGAGACGGAGCGGAGTAGCACGGCAAGGCTCATACAGCCACGCATACTCACATACGCACACCTGTTAAATGACCTTTGACCTCACGGGTCGTACATTTGCCGGGTCTGTTGATGTTGTTGATTCGCCGGTGTTTGGGGTGAGTTGTGTAATACTTAGATTATGATACGTGATGCAAAATGAGAGATGTAATGCAGTATATTTTTTTTTCTCAAGAAATGTCATTAGGACTTGTTTTCTGTATGATGACTCGCGTTCATTTGCAGTGGATGTCTGTTGAAGTGTTGTTGAATTTGAAGGTCAGATTGATGTAGGAGATTGCAATTAACGTGCATGGCGATTTCATGCATATGTAATAATGTAATAATAGTAATGTAAAAGTATTGACTATGATAAAAATATTGATAAGCTTTACTGATAACAAGGCTAATAATTATGATAGTGTACAGGGTAATATCAATATTACTGCTACTACTTCTGCTACTACTACTGATACTAATAATGCTACTACTAATAACAATAATAAAAA
>NW_028234425.1:38655674-38658174 GCF_977035675.1 Penaeus japonicus | reverse complement strand
TTATAACCACGAAACACGAAACAAAAACTTTGCGATAAGATGGAAACAAGAGAAGGAAATAGATAGGTGGGCAGAGAGAGAGAGAGAGAGAGAGAGAGACGAAAGCCCAAAGAGACGCAGAGAGAAGAGCGTAGACGCGAACAGAAGAGGAAAGATGAACGGAAGAGGCAGAGAGAGAGAGAAGAGAAAGAGAGAAGATAGAGAGAAGAGAGAGAGAGAGAGAGAGAGACAGAGAGAGAGAGAGAGAGAGAGAGAGAGACAGAGAGAGAAAGAGACAGAGAGAGAAATAGAGAGAGAGAGAGAGAGAGAGAGAGAGAGAGAGAGAGAGAGAGAGAGAGAGAGAGAGAGAGAGAGAGAGAGAACGAGAAAGAGAGAGAGAAAGAGAGAGCGAGAGAGAGAGAGAGAAAGAGAGATAGATAGAAAGATAGATAAATAGAGAGAGAGAGAGAGAGAGAAGGGGAAGGGGAGACCCAGGAAGACAGACAGACAAACAATAACGCGAGGAAGTCAAGAACATGATGATGATCTCGCGGGCGGTGCAAGAGTATGTCCCGCTGCGCCCTCTCTCTCTCTCTCCTCGCAGACGCCATCCGTAACGGAGTCCTGGACCGGTTCCTAAGTAGGTTAAAGACGTAGATTCTTAACTGATCGGATGCGTGTTCCTGTATTTAGACATTGTGCAGGCTTCGGTAGGTACAAGGTCACTGCATCCACTGGTGTGAAGACTATAATATATAAATGTTCCCTTCCCATTACCCCATAAAACTATTCACCGGTTACGATCTTTCCTTGTAATATTTACAGAGCAAATATGGCTAACAAAAGAATTTACTCGACGGCGCGCGACTCAGGTTAAGAGTCAATATCCCCCCCAAGTTTTTTTTTTTTTTTTTAACGGCAGCTAGACACGTGGGGAGAAGTACACATCCAGCTATAAAAAAGAAAGAAGAAGAAGAAGAAGAAGAAGAAGAAGAAGAAGAAGAAGAAGAAGAAGAAGAAGAAGAAGAAGAAGAAGAAGAAGAAGATAAAAAAGAAGATTGAGGCAGGGAACGTCGAGACGGGGAAGCTATTTCTTGCCGATGACGAGAAAGGCCAGAAATGCGGAAGAGACCCAGAAAATGGGTAAGAGGATGGGTCATGCCTATCCCCTCTCCTCTCCCCCCTCCCCCCTCCCCGGGCGCGAAGGATACCCAGGTACACACCAGCTGTCAATGGGCAGGGTAATTTCCTCTCCCACCAGGACATTCACCCCACTGCGCTAACCTTGACCGCGAATATGTTGAAGCGGCAGCATCTTCGACTCTGTAAGTATGTCTGCCTGTCTGTCTGTGTCTCTGTGTCTGTCTCTGTGTCTGCTTATGTCTGTCTGTCTGCCTGTCTGTCTGTGTCTGTCTCTGTCTCTATCTCTGTCTCTGTGTCTGCTTATGTCTGTCTGCCTCTCTCTCTCTCTCTCTCTCTCTCTCTCTCTCTCTCTCTCTCTCTCTCTCTCCCTCTCTCTCCCTCCCTCCCCCCCCCCTCTCTCTCTCTCCCTCTCTCTTTCTCTCTTATCATTAAACTTATCATATACTGTACAGGGTATTCTTATGATAATGATTTTAACATTCCGAGTAAAACGGCGAATCACAAACATACAGGTAATTTTGTATCATTGTTATAGCATAATCTGTTCCCCATGCATGCGCGTTTCGTGTTATTTTATATGAAGTTTTAGATTTACTTAATTTCATCTTTGGTCAGTATTATTACATTTATCCAATCGTTTCTCCACGAAGACGCTATTGTATTAACTTTCTCTCATTCTTCATTTTCATGTTATATTTACTCATCGATATGCGCGGATTCCTCTTAGAAAGACAGCTGTTTGATAGCAATCTGTGTCCATCGATCTCTCACTTGAAACTCGTGAAATGAATAATCATGTCATTACAACATCTTCATAATTCCTACAACATCTTCATAATACATCTTCATCATCATTCCAGTAATAGCAAAGCCCCATTTTTCAAGTTTCAAAAACCTCCAGTTATAGCAAAGCCCCATTTCTCAAGTTTCAAAAAAACCCGTTGGCCAAAGCAAACGCTTGTACGTACAGTATCGTACACCTGACACCAACCACACTGTGGTGACATCATCATTAAAATCTCAACTTGTGATGCTATGTCATCCTCCACGCCCAGCTCGCCACAAAATGAACCCACGCTGTCCTTAATTAATACCATGGGCAGGAAACTGGCCCAAACCAGGTATGAACAAGTTAGTAACGGTACCTCAGCCAGGACTAAGGCTGTAGGGCATCTCGGATCGGTCAAGGCTACTCGCGTCTGTGGCCGACTCTCGCAGGAAAGATCTTTGATTCACGCGATAAACGGACACCCTTTTGGCCTTCGGGCGTGGGTTGTAGTCCAGCGTAACGGGTCATCGGTGTGCTAATTAAACGTGGTAAAAGCGAAGAGTGATTAAACAAATTATACTTTCGCCGTCCTTCCATACTCACGCACAA
>NW_028234425.1:38643449-38645574 GCF_977035675.1 Penaeus japonicus | reverse complement strand
AGCAATGCAGGACATCTGTTGGCAATTGATGGGTCGAGATGGCTGACACTAACATCATCCGAGCGGCTGTTCTCGTGAGGATTTCACCTTCCCTCTACTTACTGTTTATCAATAACATGATAATATAGGCTATATCTACAGTAGCTTATGCAAGCGGTAGTTGTAGTTTTGGTCGCGTTTGTATTTGCTTAGTATAATCTGCTACACAACAAAGCAATAATGAATGGAGTGTATTCATACACACGAATATCCTCGACTTCCCCAGAATGTGATCCATTTTTTTACATCTCTGAACAACCTCCCTTAGGAGCTAATGTTTTCTAACAATTTAACTTTATATGCTCCTAATTTGTAAGATCGTCCCACAGAAGACAATGTCTAACTCTAAACTGTAACCAAACCTGTGGATAAATGAATAACAACACGAACATTGCACTGCATGTAAATTTATCACTCATTTGGCATAGCCTATAGGCACATATGAAATAATTCAAATACACTGCCCTTGTAACGCCAAGCAGGACGTAATTTTACAGTACGTGCTGCTTTATAAACATACTGGTCGAATTACAGCGTTTAGTCAGACCCAAATTCCACAAAGACGTCCGCATAATACTGTGCCTTAGTCCCCCTAAAGGTCTACTCTTTTACCATTCTCTACTACAAATCTGGGCTTCATTTACTTCCATATGTGTCAAAATACGCTGCCTTCATCAACTTTTATCTACCCTAAAGATCCATCTAGAAAACTAAAAAAAAAAAAAAAAAAAAAAAAAAATAGGCCACAGACTTGAAAGCAATGATTAACCCAAGAAACCAATAAATATCTAAAAGCAACTCCGAACATAACCCCTCCATTAGATGAAAGTAAAAACAATAATGATGGTAACAAAAGTAATATCATAATGATCTTACTATGAAAGAGAGATAGACAGACAGAAAGGAAAAACAGAAACAGAGAGACACAGGAACAGAGAACGATAAGGCTAATGTCTACCACCATGAATAAAGTTAATAACAAACCTGTGAGACAAGCATATACCCATACGAACTGAATTCAGATTTCTATCATAAACAAAAAATAATAATAATTGAGAGCCACAATAACCAAAGTGATGATAATTACGGTAGCAATAGTAAATAAGCAACGATCTTGTACAAATATTTCCTACAACGGTCGGTATTCCTGGCCATCCTGCAATGAATATTCTTTAAATTCATTTTTGATCGGAATGCTAAACCACGATGGGCTCGCCACCAAAATTTAATCCGTCGGGACCTGTTATATGCGAATCCCATTTAAAAATAGAATGGATAAAAAAGATGAACGTTACATACAGAAGAACATAACCTCCTCCTTCGATGAAGATAATGACAGAGACAGTAAGAACATCTTCACTATCGCCAACAAGAGCAACAGCAGCTATGGAAAATCTATTTTCATTTTCGTCTTATCTATCACCGATAATATCGTTGTGATTCCGATAAGAACAATTGATGGTCCTCTTTCTGTAAGTCTTCGGAATTGCACGAGTTGGAGCATACATTCATAAACGTATATTCGTACAGTCTCTCTCTCTATCTCTCAATCTCTCTCTCTCTATCATTTGCACTTTCTTTCTCTCTCTTACTCGCTCTCTCTATCTATCTATCATGTAGATATGTATATCTTTCTCTTTCTCTCTGTCTCTCTCTCTCCCTCTCTCTCCATATATATCTATCTCTTACGCACACACACACATATGTATATATGTATATCTTACTCTTTCTCTCCTCTCTCTCTCACCCCCCCCCTCTCTCTCTCTCTTACACACACACACACTTACACATATATATGTATATATCTATATATATATATATATATATATATACATATATATATAATATATATATATATATATATATATATATATATATATATATATGTGTGTGTGTGTGTGTGTATCTATATATCTGTATATATATATATATATATATATATATATATATATATATATATATATATATATATATATGTGTGTGTGTGTGTGTGTGTGTGTGTGTGTGTGTGTGTGTAAATATATATATATATATATATATATATATATATATATATATATATATATATATATATATATATATATGT
>NW_028234425.1:38595949-38598449 GCF_977035675.1 Penaeus japonicus | reverse complement strand
AAATGCTTAAGCGATTTTGTTTAAAAAGAGATCATGTCTCATAAGGAGACATGTTCATAACAAAATCATTGATGGAGAACGAAATGACAATAATACACTATTAATTATACTATCACATTGGAATGATATGCAAAATGATGAAAAGGGTGACATGATAGTCTCTTGCTCATCAACATATTCTCCGACAAAACCTACACTACTTTCCATTCAGTTATTTCCGCATGATGGCACTCTTCTTTTTAATCCAAATTTTGAACACGCTACAGAATACCAATACGTCGAGGTATGATAAATATATGGTCTAGTTTATGCCAGACCATATATTCAACGAGGCCCATGAACCCACATTTTCAATAGAAAAACAACCTGCAACAAGACGACGGTAAAATAAACAGACAGCCCGAATTACTCAGAAATTCCATGACCAGCGCTCGTGACTGCGACATCGAATGGTTCTGTATATTCACGAAAATCACAGGATATCTATCGCCCGGGATGACCTAGAACATGCAAGCGACTTATATAAGAAGTGGGAAGGATGTGACTGGTCGATGAACAATGAGATTCGAGCCGAAACTCCATTGCTCTATTTTCATTGAGGACGGATCAAGCAACGCCGATCGGATCGAACCGAACCATTACCACGGTGTTACATACTAACCTACTATCGTATCCGTCAGAGCAGGATAATCTACAAAACGCACTCATGCAACCCGAGCCAGACGAATCCTACATCTCTGCGCTAGATAAGAGAATACAGATGTATTTGCATCTGATTTACATTTTTGGTTTAATCAGAAAAACACACAATACTTAGCTCAGGTGACACACACACACACATAGAGAACGGAAATGGTCACCTATTTGAACAATGGTATAAATGACGAAACCATCAGATGTCTCTCCAGATAACTGAATATGCAAATAAGAATCGAGAATCATGAGGCGAGTTTGAGAAGGAGAGAAACTCGTACTAAATTGATGTGAAGTTTGTGATTATGCATAATTAACTAGCGAGAAAATTAGATGAGGAAAAGAGTAAACCGGTGAATTTCTAACAGTCAGATGTTAGAAAATGAAGAAAATACAGTGAAATTAGTTTTCAATTTCCCTGTAGAGGAAGTAATATAAATCTCCAAAATGAGAGAAAAAAGGGCAAATACTACATGCTGAGCGCTATACTGTGTTCTCTTAGAAGAGAGTTAAGTAGTGAGAGAGCAAAAAGGACCCCACTTAAGGAAAAGGGTCTGCCTGCACTTACTTTGTTTGTTTCTAAAAGTGTACCTCGATTTTTCATCATTTATTTTACACATACGTTTGATATCACAGCCGACTTGAAATGCTTTCAGACATCAGTCAACTCTCTATGACGCAAGAAAGGAATGAAAGAGACATAGAATAAAATAGGTGAAAGATAGCAATAAGCATGATTACATATCACATTCTTGTTACTGAAATAACCGTAACGCCATTGCACAAGAAATGATGCAAAGTGCAGCAAATTAGAATGAAAGAGAAAGAAGAAAAAGAAGGTCAGTGACAGCAGTTCCATTTTTTTTTTTTTTTTTTTTTTTTTTTTTTTTTTTTGTGATCCGATCGAAAAGACCGGATGAGTTAGAACCAGATGATTCTCAAATACTTGGAGCGCCAAGGAGGCTTTTAATATTTCCTATCGCTGTCATTATTATCTTATCCATTAGACATTATTATACATGTCTTCTAACGCTACTCAATATATATCTGTTCCTACATTCAGTAAAAGCAATTTTCAATCTTTTCAGGCCAAGCATCACCATCCATGCACTCATTTTACTGCCACTGTCACTTTTCACTACACGTCAGAAATGGTTGCATGACAGTATAAGTATCATGTTTTATACAGAGTCAAATTTCATTATACTAATCTGGTCTTACAGGTTTTCTCTATCTTCCAATTCATTTAGTCTTATATACAACGTAATTCGAAAAGAAAACTAAACGAATAACGTCACATCCTAACTGGCATCAGCCAAGATTCGAGGAGTAATAAATTTGTGTCAGTGTTATGTATGCAAAAGTATCAGGCTGTGAACGATAACTATCAACGGTGAGCGAAAAGAAACGGTCAAGTCAGCTGAAGCGTACACCAAGTTCAACATTAGTAACGCTATAACCACCATCGTAACGTAATGTTAGTTGATGATGTGTTTGAAATTTCAATGACAGGTAAAGATAAATTCCGGCATTACCATTTTTTTATCGTGTCCGCCAAGGAAACCGCTGTTCTACATGTGATTTATATTATTTTATATATAATTCTACTTGTCATATCTGATCACACACAAACACACATATCTACGGTTATTCACTGCTCTACTTATTTATTTTTCCTTTCCTATTAGTGCAAACATACAGTCAGAGCGCCACATCATGAATTTCCTTCCTGTAGCATTGTAATGCTTCTTTCATCACATCCCATTCTCACATGCCAAACACCTGATAAAAGTTATCGTAATATCAA
>NW_028234425.1:38586472-38588349 GCF_977035675.1 Penaeus japonicus | reverse complement strand
TTCCAAGTTATGATTCTTGTGGTGCTTATCGTGGATTCGATGGGTTCAGCTACAAGGATTGGTGGATGTATTTGGTCTCAATGGTAGGATTACAGTGTTTTTAACGCAAATAGTCAATATGCTCCTACATTGTTTTTAAAGTCCATTGTTTACAGTGGGGGGAAAAAAGGACGGAAAGAACGTTTAATTAATGGATATTTCTATTACTGTGGGAGGTTGTGATTTACCTGTGATTTGTCTCACAGTGTTTGGAAAATGCTTTTATACGGGGATTGAAATTAATGTGAGTGAATAGGGTTTGAGATAGTGAAAGATATGGTATTATTTCGTTTTGTTTTATATATATTTATATATATTCATACATATACATTTATTCATATGAACATTCATACAAACAAGTATATATATAAATATATGTAAATATTTATTAATATTTATAATATATATGGTTATATATATAATATATATATATATATATAATATATATATATTTCTCTCTCCTCCTTCTCTCTCCTTTCATTTCTCTCTCTCCTCTTCTCTCACTCTCTTCCCTCTCTCTCTCTCTCTCTCTCTCTTACTCTCTCTCTCTCTCTATATATATATATATATATATATATAATAGGGATATACATATGAGCATATACATATATTTTATATATATATATGTATATATATATATATATATATATATTTAGATATATCTATATATATACAAACATAATAGTATCTGATAAAAATAAATACAAATTCATATATGTATATATATTATATAACCTATACTTTTATACATAATATATGATACATATACATATATAATAGATATATATATATATAAGATAATATATATATATATATATATATATATACATATACATAACATACATTTAATGTATATATACGTAAGTGTAAATACAGTATAATTATATAATTATTATATATATATATATATATTATAATATATATATGTATATATATATATATATATATATATATATATATATATATATATATATGTATAAACAATCAGATAGAGAAACTAAATGTAAAAAGAAAGAGAAAAAGAAACTTTTATGAAAATGAAGAGGATTATGGAACACAATATTAAAAAAGGGAAGCTATAAGTTCAAAATAAATCCATTTAATATCGTGAACTAACTGGTTGCATTTAAACTCTCTAACTAATTTAATATCTAATATAATAATTCAATATCGTGAACTAACTGGTTGCATTTAAACTCTCTAACTAATTTAATATCTAATATAATAATTCAATATCGTGAACTAACTAGTTACATTTAAACTATGCTCTCTTTTGCCAAGGCTGTCTACGCGCTGTCAAATACAGTGACGCACCGTCGCCTCTTCCTGCAGTATGCTATTGAATGTGACAGGGAAGTGGATGAACAAATACCACAGTCAACCAAGATCCCAGAACCAGGAAAGCAAATACTCAAGCAGGTGAAATATACTAGCGTGAATGAGAGCTTGTCATAATTAGATAGCCAAATCGAGTCCGTCGAACTACACTGTCGGGTAGTATTATGCGTACTGGCAAAGTTTCTGATTTCTTCACGATAATGTAAAATGGAATTGATTTTATGCAATCCGTGGTCTTTTGTTAACAACAGGACGTGGTTATAATGACTTTCATAGTCACTCTCATTCTCCTGATGTCATTAGGATGTTAATATTAAAGAAATTAGCATCATGTCCCATTCTTTGCTTATAACTCGTTAAGAAAATCTTATTTCAGACTTATCAACATAGTCACAAATATGACATTACAGTTAATAGTGATAAAGATGAATAGGGCTGAATAACTGAATAACAAAGAAAGATGTGTGATTGAAGTGGTTCGAATAAACTTTCATTACATG
>NW_028234425.1:38565863-38570863 GCF_977035675.1 Penaeus japonicus | reverse complement strand
CCTTTCTTACTCTCTTACTCTAACACTCTTTCTTACTCTCTCACTCTCTCTCTTACTCTCTCACTCTCTCTCTTTCTTTCACTCTCTCCCTTACTCTCTCACTCTCTTTCTTACTCTCTCACTCTCTTTCTTACTCTCTCACTCTCTCCCTTACTCTCTCTCTTTCTTACTCTCTCACTCTCTTTCTTACTCTCTCACTCTCTTTCTTACTCTCTCTCTTTCTTACTCTCTCACTCTCTTACTGTCTCACTCTCTCCCTTACTCTCTGTCTTTCTTACTCTCTCATTCTCTTTCTTACTCTCTCACTCTCTTTCTTACTTTGTCAGTCTCTTTCTTACTCTCTCACTCTCTCACTTACTCTCTCTCTTTCTTACTCTCTCACTCTCTCCCTTACTCTCTCTCTTTCTTACTCTCTCACTATCTCCCTTTCTCTCTCTCTTTCTTACTCTCTCACTATCTCCCTTTCTTACTCTCTCATTCTCTCCCTTATACTCTCACTTTCTTACTCTCTCACTCTCTCCCTTACTCTCTCTCTTTCTTACTCTCTCACTCTCTTTCTTACTCTCTCACTCTCTTTCTTACTCTCTCACTCTCTTTCTTACTCTCTCACTCTCTTTCTTACTCTCCCACTTTCTTTCTTACTCTCACTCCCTTTCTTACTCTCTTACTCTAACACTCTTTCTTACTCTCTCATTCTCTCCCTTACTCTCACTCTCTCCCTTACTCGTTCTCTTTCTTACTCTCTCCCTTTCTTACTCTCTCACTCTCTTTCTTACTCTCTCACTCTCTTTCTTAATCTCTCACTCTCTCCCTTACTCTCTCTCTTTCTTACTCTCTCCCTTTCTTACTCTCTCCCTTACTCTCTCTTTTTCTTACTCTCTCACTCTCTTATTCTTTCACTCTCTCCCTTACTCTCTCTCTTTCTTACTTTCTCCCTTACTCTCTTTCTTTCTTACTCTCTCACTCTTTCCCTTACTCTCTCTCTTACTCTCTCCCTTACTCTCTCTTTTTCTTACTCTCTCACTCTCTTATTCTTTCACTCTCTCCCTTACTCTCTCTCTTTCTTACGCTCTCACTCTCTTTCATACTCTCTCTCTCTTTCTTACTCTTTCACTCTCTCTCTCTCTCTCACTCTTTCTCTTTCTTACTCTCTCACTCTCTTTCTTAATCTTTCTCTGATAGTGTTTGCTCTCCGTTATTTGGTTCATTTATATACTGCACACACACACACACACACACACACACAAACAAACAAACAAACAAACGCACGTTAAATGTACACATTGACATTAATTCGACGGTTAACGAATTTTTGTTCTCTCATTTCTATGTCCATATATTGACAACACTCTCATGTGTAATACTCTCAATATATACACCTGAATAAACGTCATTGTTTAGGCAAGAGGTGACTGGAAGTATGGATTACATGTCCTTTTGAAAAATATGAAATTAGGGCATTAACAAAACAAAAAAAATAAAAAAAAATAATAAATAAAAATAAAGTAAAAAGAAAATAAATAAAAAGATAAAGAAAACATCAGCAAAAGTGCCTGCATGTGCATACATTCGGAGTGGTAATCAACAAAAGTCATCAAGCCATTGATCAGTCACCGAGTTGATATCCTGTAATAAGCTCTGCCCATCTGATCAAGAGGGCATTTGAAGTCCTGCTAATGAATAGGTCATTACATGTGGCTCCCCTTAATGACGACAAGCTCAACTGACTGTCTGTGGCAAAGAGCTTCATGGCATTTTTCCTTTTTTTCTTCTTCTTTTTTGACGGTTTTATTATGTATACACACACGAGCGCGCGTGCGTGTGTGTATGCTAATATGTATATATGTATGTGTATACATACATATATGTATATATATATGTAAATCCATCTATTTATCTATCTATATAGATAAAGAGATATAGATATAAATAGATATATCGGCATGGATATATACATGGATGTGTTTGAGCAGCCATAGATATTCGAGGAAGACCAGCAATCACTCAGTAAATGAAACACAAAATATATCACACATCTAACAAGTCCGTCAGCCATCTTTGCTCGTATGGTTTCCCTCAGCTTTCCTCATTCTATCCCTTCGCCCTCCACATCGCCATCTCCTGCGAGGAAGGATGTGCCAAGGATAATCGATGTCCAGGGATGTCAGAAAGCAGTCTTCTCGGAAGAACCCAGCTCTGATTGGCCGATTTGCCAACTTGAGTTCCAACCTTCAGTCTGTTCATACACAAATGCCCGTGGTATTCTGATCAATGCATTGGCATTTTGAAATGGGAATACCGTTGATACATCGAACAGGCGCGCGCAAAGCTGATTGATTGCACTGTATGTGAATTTGTGTTCATATAAAAACGTGTGTGTGATGGAGTGTGTGATCTCCCCGCCCCCCCCCCTCGTTGATCTACTCCTTTTAACATAATTTTCCTGTACCTCTGGCTTCTGTAAAGGCTTCCCCTCAAATCGGTCTTTATATGGCTATTCATTTGCATACTGACGTTTCGTAAAAAACGAGCAAAAAGATTGTCATTGCCAACAGCTACTTTTTCTATTGTATTATCACATATTCCTGGCATAGATGATACATGACTTTGTGTTAAATTAATGAACTGTGTCTATATAAGGTATATAAAACGACAGCATCCGGGAATTCCCATGTTTAACGATTTAATTTCACACTAACTGTCCATCGATGGCTGAGCTAATTCCTTGTAATTTTTGTTGTGGTTATTAGTATTGGCATTACTATCAATAAAGTAAAGATAGTAGGAGTGGTGGTATTACTATAATTATTGCTCTCGTTGTTATCATCACCAACTGTAAGTCTAACTCTTTTGCTGTAATGTCAATCAGACATTGAAGGGTTCAAGCACAGCCAAATCCAAAGCAACTGTTTATACTATGTTTATATTTGAGAACTAGACATGAACTGTGGTAGTTATACACACTGGCAACCGTAAATACCTATACCAGGCTCGGACACACCAGACACATGGAAATTTGGGAAGAAATGCAACAATGCAATGAATAAGTCTACAGTGCATACCTGACATCTGTATACAATTTGTTTGTTCCCATTCAATTCCTTTTTTTTTTTTTTTTTTTTTTTAGACTACGTAGACTAAACTATGAAAAAAGTACATTTCCATGCACACCATTGGCAATAACCTGTTTACGCTTCTCACATATTAAAAAAGAAGAAAAAAAAAAAAAGTGACTTAATATTCTAACACTCACACTCTAACACTCACACTCGAGGTTATTGTCTCGTGGAAAAGAAAGCCATTTCATAAGCTCTGAGTAACATCCTTGTGTCAGTAATTTCTGCAGAATCTTGAATCTTGATACACATTGATTGTTGTTTTCATTAATTTCATTTTCAGATTATCATGAAGACATTGCCTTCTTCATGTTTTTTTTCCTTTGTTGTTCTATTCAATCTGGACATTTCAGAGTCTGTAGTCACTTGTTCTACATATTTTTTCTTACATTACTATAGTCTAAACTTGTGAAAGTTTTTATTGTAAAAAAGGATTCAGAAAAATACAGAAAGCCAACAAAAAAGCAATATAAATGACAGGGAGTAGAAGGATAGTAAGAAAATATCTTTACCACATTTTACTCCAGACTTATATTTACAGTAACATTCCAAGCAATTGAAATAAATGAGAAATGATAAATTGCTTACCATTATCACTTAAACTATCACGTAGATAATCGACATCTTAGGTAGATTCACAATAAAACCGTCTGCTACAAAATGATCCGAAAAAAAATGTTTGTTGTAAATCTTTTTCTTGTATTTCATCATGATAGATTTTCATATCTGCATTTGACTGAATTTAGATGTAACCATCCAATTTACGATCAATTCACGATAACCGCCGAACATATTATAGATTATAAAATTATCCTCAAATAAAACAATTAATTTCACGAGAAAATATTGATTTCTTTTCAAGCTTTCATCTAACGTTTATTGTTGCTGATGCTTTTATGGCCACAATAAAACAAAAACCACACGCAAGATTACTGTAACATAAAGAATATGTATTTTGGTTGGAAATTGGCAAGGTCTAGCGAGGAACTGGCGCCAAAATCAAGACTTCACCCCCCCCTCCCCCAACCATGTGGGTATAAGGAATAATATGTAGGACAAATAATGGTAGGTTAAACAAAGTTGAACATGCAATATGAATTTAATAAAAATCGCACAAGGACTGGTGTAATCCGTTATCTGTATCTAATACAAGGTAACAGAATGTGAAGATACAGGAATAAAAAATCGATATAGATATAAGTTAATATATAGTAAAATCTTGCAATTTTGAATATTGAGACAAAAAGGACACTCGGCGCACTTTTTAAATATATACATATATATATTTCTATATATATGTATATATATATATATATATATATATATATATATATATATATAGATATATAGATTTATATATATATATAATATATATATATATATATATATATATGTATATATATATATATATATATATATATATATATATATATTATATTATATATTATATATATATTATATATATATATATATAATATATTATATATATATAAATATATATATATATTACATATGTGTATATGTATTATGTGAATGTACTTGTGTGTGTGTATGTATTGTACACATGGAATTCAGATTAGTGATAATGCACGTTTGTATTTTAGTTAAAGCTTTCCCTCGGGGACAGATTCTGCCGAAATGATCTTGGCTTCAGCGTTCGTCTCCTTTTAATCAATCAAGGATAATCAAGGATGGCGCAAACCTCTTTCTGATTCTCTTTTCCTCTCCATGTCCCTCGTTCTGGGCGGCGCTTTCTAATCAAGGTTCATTTCCCACCTTCCGCCGCCCACAGACCCCCCCTCCCCCTCCCCCTCCCCCTATACAATCGCCCTCCCCCTACTTTTGCGTAATGCTGATGCAATGCAGAACTGCAAGAAGCTCCAA
>NW_028234425.1:38540863-38550863 GCF_977035675.1 Penaeus japonicus | reverse complement strand
TCTGACTCATTTCTGCTTCGGCTATTTTTCATTTTTTTTAACTTATTTATTGTGATTTCAATTACGTTGTGGTCTGACTGAGCTGTATAGATGATGATATGTTGTGTACATCCTCCCCTATATTAATAAAAACAAGGTCCAGTATATTTTCCTCCCTTGTTGTAATTTTGATGATTCGGTTAAGGTAAAATTTCATTCCAAATCTAAAAGTATTCTCGCTTGTTGTTTTTCATCTTTAGTGGTATTTGCTCCTACTTTTATTTTCTTTGTTTCCCAGTCGATAAAGGGGATATGTAATTATTAATACTGCCTAGTGATTCATTGAAAGTTGCTTCTGTTGTTCCAGGAGGTCTATATGAAACAATGTATAGCTCTTTTGTATCTTTTGTCAATATCCCTAGTATTTCTACTGTATTATTAGAGTATTCTACTACAATATCTATTCTGGTTGCTAATTCTTTCCTGATATAAAGAGCTACTCCCCCTCTGCTTCCCTTATTTCTATCTTTCCTTATTAGCTCATAGTTATTAATTTTGATTTCTTCATTTTTATGTCTTCATTCAGATGAGCTTCTGTAAAAGCTATAATTGAATAATTGTTGCTCTTTGCCATGTCCTATAGATATGTTGGTTTTGTCCGGTTACTTTTTGGATATAATCCCTATATATTTAGCAATATGAGAGTCTCAAATAAATTGTTTCTTTGCGTGTCTACATTACCTATTGTTGTTAGATAGTTGATGTCGTTTCCCCCACTTTTGGGGGAGCTGAACCTTCCCCCGGTGTGGTGGTGGGCGTTTCATCACCTGCCTTTGTTCGAATAGGTATGCTTCGCAGGACTGAATGACCTCGGCTATTGCTGGAAATATACCAGTGTTTTCCTGCTTCGTCTTTTTCTCTGGTTTCTCTTAGTTTATATATCAAAGTTTTTTTGACTTTGCCTTTTTTCATAGTTCAAGTCTGGTGATATCCATGCGTCTTTATATTCGTCAGTTTCCTTTAGGTTGATATTCTTTCTAATCGGCCCCAAAGCCTCCTTTAAATATATGTCTTCTCTAAAGACACTCTTAACTTTAATAATTTCATTGAGTTTCAGTTTTGTTAAGATTTCATTAACCAGTTTCATATCATTTGTTTTCCTGATTTCAGGATAAATTTCTTCCTTTTTTTCTAGATTATATATTAAGTGCCTATTTGCTCTGATTGCATCTTCATTTTTCTTCGTCTCTGACTTATATTTTGTAGGTTATTTTGGGTTTGGTTGTTTTTTCTTGTCGCCGACAACCTTCCAGTCAGTCTCATCATCTTTTTTTGTTTGTTCAGTGTCTGAAATATCATTGTTTGGAGTATTTATGACCTGTTTATCTGATTTTGCCTCACTATTTCAGAAAACAGCCTTTTATTCTTCTTCCTGCCTCTACTTTTATATTTTTAGTGTCTTGTACAGCTTTTTTTTGTTTCCAATTCAGCAGCCTGACGTACCTTTTTTCTTTAGTTTTTTTTTTCTTTTTTCTCTTGTTTTGATTCATATATTTCATCTTTCAGCATTTGTATCTCCCTCAGGCACTGAATCTGGAAGTCCTTTAATTCTTCATACATTTTCTTTATTATGTTTTCTGATGGGTGTGCAGATTTTTTATTCACAGATATGGCTCATTTCCTCTTTCTCTAATTTGTTTGATATGAGTGCACTACTTTCCGGTACATTTTCTGTCATTATGTCCCTATCTTTCTTAATTCTGATTAGTTCTTAAAAATAACTGGCTTCTGATATATCGTCACAACTTTGGATTTTTTTATAGTTCTATTTCAAGGCTAGAATTACTTTAAGTATTGATGTCTCTGCACCAGTTGTAGTCTTTCTGCATATTTTCTTGATTATTTATTTTTAGTTCATTATTGATACCTATTAGGTACACATCAATATTACTTGTAATTTCTTTTCTGATTTTTTAATAAGTATTTTCACATTTGTGGCATTTTCTTTTTCTCTCTATCACAGGTTTGGCATACAATTTGCTTTGTTTCACTGTGTTTAAAACATTTTTCAGTTTTTTTCTTGTCTTTCTTTTCTTTCCCTTGGTCTAAACATATAGGGTTTAAATCCTTAGAGTTATTTAAGTTTGTTCAAGGTCACCTTATAAGCAGGTAGGCCACGCTGATCATACACAGCTGATCCAGCGTTTTGACCTCCCCTCTCTCCTTGATGCCACTTCTTTCCTTTCCAGTTATTTTTTGTTCTAATTTGTTTTCTATTTTATCTTTCATATTTTTTCTTGATCATTCAGTGCTTTGTACACTTCACTAATCTCCTAATGTCCATTTCCCGCATCTTCTTGACGGGCGGGGATGAGAAATTTAAGGAGTTTTTCAGAACAACAGTTCACACGCCCACACTGTTCAGCTGCTATACTGAATATATATATATATATATATATATATATATATATATATACATATATATATATATATATATATACATATATACATATACATATATACATATATATGTATATATACATACACATATACCTAAATATATATACCCATATATAAACATATATATGTATACATATACATGCACACATACACACAAACACACACACATATACAGACATACATACATACACACACACACACACACACATATATATATATATATATATATATATATATATATATATATATATATATATATATATATATAACTATATATTATATATATTATATATTTTATATATATATATGTATATATATATATATATATATATATATATATATATATATATATGTATATATATATATGTACTATATATTATATATATTATATATTTTATTTATATAAATATGTATATATATATATATATATATATATATATATATATATATATGTATGTATATTATCATATATATATATATATATATATATATATATATATATATATTATAAATATATATATATATATATATATATATATATATATATATATATGTAGATGCTACGCCGGACTTGTATACACTGAGCCGTGCCCGCCTATGTCAGCATGTGCTGCCTCGTGAGAGAATGTGCCAACGAGTGTTGACTCGATCTGAGCTTGGTCCTTACCCAACGCAGTGCCCAGCTACGTCAGTAACCGCCAGGTGACAGTGGAAGCTCACGAACTCGATCAAAGGGCTCGATCTGCCAACCACAGGGATGTGAAATCGTCACGCTGTCCACTGATCTATCAGACGGCTACTCTTGACACAGGCCGTGCTCGTTATAGCTGTAGCCCGGGCGTAGCATCTGTTTTGCATGTCCGGCTTTTCCATATCCTTATGTATGCAAGCCCATACATCAATTGTATGTTTTGGTCTCTGCTATAAACGAAAATCGAGATGGAAATTAAAGCAAGATGATAAAAAAAACTAATCTTGTCTAAAAACAATAGTTTTATTTGCTTGGTTATCCCGATATCAACCAGGTTGCTCCGGCTCAGAAGACTCGTGCCGTAGAGAAACGGGAGGATAGATATTTTCTTATTAATAAAGAGTCGCATATCAGCGAATGAGATGTAGAAGTCGCCACAAAAAGATGGCTAATGTGCGCTCTACATCGAAGGGTGAACGTCCGCTTAGTTTCCCGGCAGTTCTTGCAGGAAAAAAGGGGGAAAAACAGAACTGAGATAAGATCTGTTTAATAGAATACTTGAAACGCATGAAATAACCACACGTTGATATCAACTATAGTATGTTTATTAAACATATTGGCATATAAAGGTCATTGGACTAAATATCCTCATTATCACTAACCTATTATCCTCATTATCTCAATCTTGGCTAAGTGAAACGTACATTTTACCTTTTACCATGACTCCCTTCCCAGAGTGACTATTCCCCTGCATGTTTTTACTCTGCCCTTTAGGAGTAAGTCTACTTGCTCCGTAGTCGCTTTAAAGGTAGGCACCTATGCCATTCCTTGTTCCTGTGAGCAGCAGTATTTCGGAGAGACCGGCACACAAATACACTATATTTATTGCCATCAGTAGCTCGCACTATGTTTCCATCTGCTGATGTCCACGCACGCAGACTGGTGGATTTTTTTTTTCAAATAGGCTACCTAATATTAACCTCAATTAGTATGTTTTGGTTGTCTTGTGTTGGCCCCCTTCCCGCAGACTCTGAGACCTGACCTTGTCTGTCTTCGTTTCCATACACTTCCACACCCGTCCAACCTGTGACGTGTTGCTTTTCCCTTACTTTCAAACATATCTTCTTTCCCTTTTCGTCCTCAAGGCTGATGAGCGAAATTTGTATTTTCTTATCTTCATAAACTTATTGTGTTCATAATGTTTTTGTTCTGCCATCATCACTATCATCACCCATGAAATTTGGGGAAAGTTGATAAGCTTACTCTGTTCTCCTTTCAACAAAGTTCAAGTGCTTGAATATGAGCTGCACCTCAGAGAGTTTTCATGACTTACATAAGTGAAACTGGGATAGAAGGTGGACACAACCCTTGTGAATTTGAAGCACCTCTGCACACAGTTGGAGTTGGGGCGGGTCTGCTCTTGACCAAAGCTTTGAAACAAGAATTCCTCTGACTAATGTTAACTCTTTCAAAACACACGACGATGCACTTCTTGCTTTTGTTTCAGAAAAGCTTTTATTAGCTGAAAACACGAACACTAGCACTATCAGTATTATGACGATTGTTTTCATTATTTTTGTATATCATAATTATTATCAATGTTATTCCTACAACTTTGTTGCTATTATCCTCATCATCATTACACACTGCGTTAAGGCCATTATGAATTTTTATATCACTCTTACAGATTTGAAACACACCATTCATAGGAATGCCAAAAGAAGTACATTGCGTATAAGTGGCTAATGGCGATACTATACATAAATATACGGTATATCGCATACCACATACGCGCACAGACACACACATAAGCTCACTCAGACTCACTTACCCACGCACAGTGTGAAACGGGACAGTTCACGCAGTAAGTAGAGAGCGATATGAGGCAATATTTTGGGGGCTGTTGATCGGTGATTGCTCTTCAACACTACTGTATCACGTATATCATGTGAAAGAAAAGGAAGGAATAGACGCCTGTAATCATTTATGTTCATATCATTATCCCGAATCTTATACACGCGCACATAGATACAAAGAGATAGAACAAGAGAGATAGATAGATAGACAGATAGATAGATAAATACAGTAGATAGATAGATAGAAATAGAGAGAGAGAAAGAGAGAGGGGGGGGGGGGGAGGGGGAGTGAGAGAGAAAATGAGATCGAGACAGAGAGAGAGAGAGAGAGGAGAGAGTGAATGAGAGAGAGAGAGAGGGGAGGTGAGTAAGAGAGAAAGAGGGAGAGAGATAACGAGAGAGAGGAAAGTGAGAGAGAAAGAAAGAGAGGGGGAGGGAGTGAGAAAGAAAGAGAGAGAGAGAGAGAGAGAGAGAGAGAGAGAGAGAGAGAGAGAGAGAGAGAGAGAGAGAGAGAGAGAGAAAGATTGAGTGAGTGTGTGAGACCACATGGAAGCCACGTGGAGACATGAGAAAGCCACGTGGCCTAGATGCTATAAAGACGAAGAGGCAACTCTTCATGGCGTCCCCCCAGGTCAAGATAAAACGGGCCGACCTTAGGTCATTCGCCCTCTCTACCTGACCTCGCCTGCAGAGACACCTGGACCCGCCCTCGGAGAGGTGCGGGGCGCGTCAGCTCCCCGCCTCGTCCACGAGTCACGCTCCTAACAGAGACGTCAGCCATCGCTACCAGTAATTATTTCTATTTCAATCATGCCGATATTCACCCAATAAAGGAATCAGGAACACCAGACTTTGGCTTCCAGAAACCCTTTGTGAGTAACCTCTCAGAGAGAGAGAGAGAGAAAGAGAGAGATAGGGAGATAGAGAGAGAGGAAAAAATAGAGAGAGAGGGGGGGAGTGAGTGAGTGATAAAGAAAGAGAAAGAGTGGATTGAGTGAGAGGAAGAGAGAGAGAGAGGGGGGGGGGGGGAGGGGAGGGAGAGAGAAAGAGAGAGAGATAGAGAGAGAGAGGGAGAGATAGAAAGAGAGAGTGAGAGAGAAAGAAAGAGAGGGAGGGGGGAGTGAGTGAGAAATAAAGAGAAAGAGAGAGAGGGAGAGACAGAGAGACAGAGGGAGAGATAGAAAGAGAGAGAGAAGTAGAAAGAGAGAGGGGGGGGGGTGAGTGAGAAATAAAGAGAAAGAGAGAGAGGAGAGTGAGTGAGTGGGTGAGAGAGAGAAATAAAGAGATAGAGAGAGGGGGAGAGATTGAGAGAAAGAGAGAGAGAGAGAGGAGAATGAGAGAAAGAGAGAGAGGGGGGGGGGGAGGGAAAGAGAGAGAGAGAGAGGGGGGTGAGTGAGTGAGAGAGAGAGAGAGAGAGAGAGAGAGAAGGGAGAGAGTGAGAGAGAAAGAGAGGGGGGGGGGAGTGAGTGAGAAAGAAAGAGAAAGAGAGAGAGGAGAGCGAGTGAGAGAGAGAGGGGGGAGTGGGGAGTGAGTGAGAGAGAGAGAGAGTGAATGAGAGAGAGACAGAGAGAGAGAGAGGAGAAAGAGAGAGAGAAAGAAAGAGAAAGAGAGAGAGAGAGAGGGGGGGGGGAGTGAGTGATAGAGAAAGAGAAAGAGACAGAGAGACAGAGAGAGAGAGAAAGAGAAAGGGTGGAGTGAGTGAGAGGAAGAGAGAGAGAGAGAGTGAGGGTTGTCTTAGTCTGTCGTAACTAACAACCCACCACAAATAAGGTAGTGACGCCAGACACAGGGTTTGAACGTTGCAGGTTTATTCCATAAAGCAGATAGTGTGCCGTTATGGTGCACAATCGAAATATTCACTACAGCACAATCATCACAGTAATAGACTATATCACAACACGTATGAATAGGCGGGGAAATCAAGTGTCAACGGTAGCATAGTCGATTCCCGGTCTGTCTGTATCAACAACTGGAACATCCACCGAAGTAGAAGGGGACAGATAAGTTAGACGAAGAGTTAAGGTGAAGAAAAACAGTCAGGAAAATGAAGGAAAGTCGTAGTTATAGTAGTGGGAGGACGAAAGTTCCTGTTTGACTAGTTAAATTCTTGAGGTGCCATGTCCACTCAAAACTCAGGGAGGCCTGTCAGGTCGGTTGATTGTAGTCTTCTTCTTTCTTGTTATCTTGAGGGTAAGTTGAAGAGGGTTGGGAGGAAGGGGTCTGGAACTTGTGGTTGGGGTTGGGGATAAGGATTCTTTATTTTTATTCATTCAATCTTAACTTAGTTTTTTTTTCTGTCTGTATGTTCCAAACATCCTGCTTATATGGACGGGGTTTGCATCCGCCATCCCCGAATCTTGTCCCCACGGCGGCTACTCGGGAAGGTAGTTTGGAATGTAGTAGATGAGTGGCAATAAGCTCATTTGAGGGTCTAGGCACTTGGGAAAGGTGCCTATGCGTGAATTAGCCATCAATCAAGGTTGACCTGACCTGACCCGGCGATTGCCGTACTAGTTAAGAGTGCGAAAATTCATATATTTGTATATGGATCTATTGCTGTAATTAATATCTTATATAAGCATAATACTTAATTCTCACAGAGAGAGAGAGAGGAGAGTGAGTGAGAGAGAAAGAGGGAGAGAGAGAGACAGACAGAGAGAGAAGAAGAAAGTGAGAGAGAAAGAAAGAGAGGGGGGGAGGGGAGTGAGTGAGAAATAAAGAGAAAGAGAGAAAGGAGAGTGAGTGAGAGAGAGAGGGGGGGGGAGTGAAAGAGAGAGAGAGAGAGAGGAGAGTGAGTGAGTGAGTGGGTGAGTGAGTGAGTGAGTGAGAGAGAGAGAGAGGAGAATGAGAGAAAGAAAGAGAGAAAAAGAGAAAGAGAGAGAGAGATAGTGAGAGAGAGGGGGGAGTGAAAGAGAGAGAGTGGAGTGAGAGAGAGGGGGGGGGGGTGAGTGAGTGAGAGAGGGAGAGAGAGAGAGGAGAGTGAGAGAGAAAGAGAGAGAGAGAGAGAGGAGAGTGAGAGAGAAAGAGGGGGGGGGGGGTATGTGAGAAAGAAAGAGAAAGAGAGAGTGAGTGTGTGTGTGTGAGAGAGAGGGGGGGAAGGAAGAGAGGAAGAGAGAGAAAGAGAGAGAGAGGAGAAAGAGAGATAGAAAGAACGAGAGAGAGAGAGATAGTGAGAGTCAGAGAGAGCGGGGGGGGGGGGGGGGGGGGAGAGAGAAAGAGAAAGAGAGAGAGAGAGAGCGGGAGAGAGAGTGAGTGAGAGGGGAGAAAATTATAGAGAAAGAGAAAAAGAGAGAGGAAAAGAGAGAGAGTGGAGTGAGTGAGAAGAGAGAGAGAGTGAGAGAGAGAGAGAGAGAGAGAGAGAGAGAGAGAGAGAGAGAGAGAGAGAGAGAGAGAGAGAGAGAGAGAGAGAGAGAGAGAGAGAGAGAGAGAGAGAGGGAGAGAGAGAGAGAGAAAAAGAGAGAGAGAGAGAGAGAGAGAGAGAGAGAGAGAAAGAGAGTATAAGAGAGAGAAAGGTAGAGAGAAAGAGAGAGAGAGAGAGAAAGAGAGTATAAGAGAGAGAAAGGTAGAGAGAGAGAGAGAGAGAGAGAGAGAGAGAGTATAAGAGAAAGGTAGAGAAAGAGAAAGAGAGAGAGAGAGAAGGAGAATGCAGGTGCAAGAAGAGCAAGGTAGAGAAAGAGAAAGAGAGAGAGAAGGAGAATGCAGGTGCAAGAAGAGCAAGGTAGAAGCAGTAAAGAGAGAAGTGTGTGTGTAGTGGGTTCTGGAGTTCAGTGGTCGGGAAGGACGCGAGAGGCCATGGGGCAAGAGCGACGCCTTGTGTTCATGGTCTGGCGCCCTCCATGGAGTTCAGCGAGCCGTCGCCGCGTGCTCTCTGCCGCAACGCAAGTAGGATGGGACATCAAACACATAAACGCTTGCTCTGGCTTGTTTTTAGTGGGAGGCTTTCCAAAAAATGTGAAAGGAATTGGTTAATATCATCACTACTTTCGGTTTAATACTAACGAGTAAGCGAAAGGTTTATGGATTGCTTGGTTCTGTACTTCTACATCAATAATAGTAATGATAGTATTGTAATAATTGTAATACTTTTATTGCATACATTGATGATAATGGCAGTAATGATAATGATAATAAATATGATGATAAAATGATAATGATGATAATGATACTACTACTACTACATACACACACGCACACATACACACACACACATATATATACATATATACATATATATACGTGAGGAAGATGGTAGAATGCATTTAATATAGAAATACAAATTTTACCTCCCTGACCGAGACTAGATCCCGGGTTGTCAGAGTGACAATCCCGGCCACTAAACCAATAGACCACGCGACCCACTGAAAGAATTGTCTAACCAGTGTGTGTGTTATATATATATGTATATATATATGTAAATATATATGTATATATATATGTATATATTTATATATATATGTATATGTATATATATACATATATATACATATATATATGTATATGTATATATATATATATATATATATATATATATATATATGTGTGTGTGTGTGTGTGTGTGTGTGTGTATTATAGTGAGAGATAGATAGATAGATACGGGATCTGAAATACTGATAGATCAATCTTTATTTTTTATTTTTTTTTTTTTAGATACATTTATGAAATTCAGGCATTTCTTCACAATTCACCTCAATAGGTCAAATCATAAAGTATAAGCCATATATTGGTAGAAAGGTTGGTTATATGAACACACCTCCATAGTGTAGAGATTGACCGGTTTCAATTTCTTGTAGTACTGCGAAATGACTGCTCTGTCGCACCGAATTCAAAGGAGGAAATCTCTCTGCAGTGTGTGGTGGAGAGACTCGCGCTAATGATCTTAAGTAATTTTAGTGTCCAGACCTATCAATTAAATACATAAATGAGAGTGAAGAGAGAGAGAGAGAGAGGAGAGAGAGAGAGAGAGAGTGGGTGAGAGTGAGAGACTACTCATAAAGTCTGTTCGTAAAAGTAGTCG
>NW_028234425.1:38515863-38525863 GCF_977035675.1 Penaeus japonicus | reverse complement strand
CTCTCTTTCTCTCTCTCTCTCTCTCTCTCTCTCTCTCTCTCTCTCTCTCTCTCTCTCTCTCTCTCTCTCTCTCTCTATATATATATATATATATATATATATATATATATATATATATATATATATATATACTTGGTTATGCCTGTCTGGGTTATATAAGGTTCTTAGTTTACTTACATTCACTAAGAAAGCAACTAGATGAGGTTATTTAGATTTTTGCCTTAAACTTTCTATGTACTGCGTTTTGTAATGTTTACTAAGAAATATCTTTCTCTCTTCCACAGGAGCTAACAAAACGAAGATCTTCGGCGTGCGTATTGATGCTGGGAAACAAAAGTGACCTCGGCCACCTCCGGGAAGTCGAGGAGGTAGAAGCTAGGTCACTCGCACTCACACACGCCGCTCGCTTCTCCGAAGTATCTACGGCGGAGAGCTGCACTCCCGTCGCAGAAGTCCTAGACAATTTCCTGAAGGAGGTCAAAGCTCAGCGCAACGGGAGCAACAACCAAAACGGAGGGTCGCCCAAACTTCGAAAGATTTCTGTCACGAAGATGCTCGGTTCCCTCATCGGCCGGAACTCCCCTCCCCCCACGCCCATGACCCACCTGATCATCCTAGACAAAGAAGAGAGAAGCAAATTGCAGCCTGCCATGAGACGGTTATGCCGGCCATGTCTACGACCTGCTCACTCCCTGCCGTGCTCGCCCCACACGGCGGTGTGAGGCTCCTGTCATCCCACGCCAAAGGGGCTTTCCCGTCTTCGCCAACATTCCTTGACTTATCGAGTGTAAATATATATACATACATATATATATATATTTTGTACATTTTTGTGTTTTACACGTGGATGACAATGTTAAACACATGGAATTGAGAAAGAGTTTTCCACGCCTCTAGTCATATACGAAAGTCATCCAAAACGACGCCTTGCTTTAAAAAGCAAAATCAACATTCCATATCTCCCTTAAAGGGTACTGTTAAATCTGTCATGGTGATAATGATCATTATTATGATTCTCTTGTTTATCCATTTTGTTGACATTTAGAAAGCGTATGCGATCTCTCCAAAGCTTCATAAACCAATACCAAAGATTTTAATGTAGTCTTTGTTAATATGTGCTGTACATTCAAGTCTGTGATAAACTTTTTTGTACTGTATGCTTCAGAAAGTTTCTATTTCTTGTAATAAAATATACATGATATTTTTCTGTTTTATGTCGAACCTCTCCATATTTGCTATCTGATTTATAGTAAACTACTACTAAATCCTTCGTAAATTATGATTAAAAGGAAAATCTGCTCACGGAAGAAGAGACCACGATTCTCTTCAACAATGGAATGATGCAACACCAGAATTTCAGATCAGGTGAATGCAATAAGTTTGCAATCTTTCCTTCCCGAATATAAGATGATAATGAATAAGAAAATTGATAGAACGAGAATGTAGTTGGATTCGGCAAACGATTATTAATCAAAACAGGATTCAATAATGTAATTACCCAGCTGATAGTGAAGTTGAAACACAGATAACACAAAATGTTTTTATGAGTGATATACAATTATACCTAAATAGCCTTCATAATCTGGTGAAACATACCATATCCACATTGATTTTCTTCTGATGTGGATGTGAACACAGAAGAAAACCACACACAAACATACACATACATACAATAATGGGATAAAGAGCAGGCACACACACATTCACACACACACACATACACACAGACACACACAGGCACACAGGCACACACACACACACACATCCACCCCCCCCCTCCCCCCTTAACACACACGCAAACTCACCTACACTGTCACCTTCTCTATTGTTAACCTCCTCTTAGTCAATACTTCGATCCAAATATTTCTGCTGGAAACTTAAAACTGCGCAAGGAAATAGGCTTGGGCAGAACAGTGGCCAGAGCATAAAAACAATATATTCAAAGAAATCCAATTCATCATCGCAAATTGCATCTCTCACTCAGACGAAATAAGAAATAAGATTATGTAATGCGGGTGACTATATCATATGTTTTCTTATTCAGCTCAGTTGTTGGGATTTCATGAATGGTATTTCATGAGAAAACACTGATCGCGTTGTGAATTATCGTTATTATTATCATCATTACTATATCATTATGATCATCATGACAATGACATGATAATGATAATAGCCACAATGCTAATTAGTGTAATTATAATAATTCCTTTGAGTATACAATTGATATTATAATTATTATCATCATTAGTCCTATTATCACTATGGTAGTGATGATGATGATATAAATCACCATAATAATCATTATCATCATTATCTTTATTGCCACAATTTTTGTTTATCATTGTTATCATTGTAATCATTGTCATTATCATTAGTGTTATAATTTTTATTTTTGTTATTCGTATCATTATTATTACCACTTTGTTGTCACTCAATTATCATTATCAAAGCATTATTATCTTCATCATTATTACGGTCATTACCGTTATTGATACCATTATCATTTCAATTATAATCATCGTTATGACCACTGCTATCATTCTGATCATTATTAGCATTACTGGCACCATCATTACCGCTTTCATCATTATCCTGATCATAACTATTATCTGTCCTCTACAGCGAAGCTACTTTCAGAATTTAGGAATCAGTGGAGTTTGGAAACCAATCTATTCTGTCATGGAGCATCATGCGCATGGCCACAGAGGATAATGATAATATATTCTACATATACTGATATTTAATTTGTATGGATAAATACAAAGAGTCTTTGAGGCGATATATGAGGCGGTGATGCCGGAAACTGATGACGATACTTATTATTATTATTATCATTATTATTATTATTATTATTATTATTGTTATTATAATTAATTATTGTTATTATTATTATTAATTATTATTAATTATTATTATTATTATTATTATTATTATTATTATTATTATTATTATTATTAATTATTATTATTATTATTATAATTAATTATTATTATTATTATTATTATAGTCGTTGAGGCGATAATGTGACAGGAAGAGCAATGTGCACGAATGAGCAGACGGAGGGAGGTACGAGTCACGAACCTGGAACTGTCAGGATGGGACGGGGATACCTGTTTGGTGTGGTAGCCATTTTTTAATCAAACCTTAAAGCAAAGTGTTCTATCTATTGCAATGAATGGTGGGCTATCGTGAAGCGGGCTGTGTGCTCAAAATCATCATCACCATCGTCCTTAATCATCATCATGACTGTCATCATCGTCATGATCACTATCATCATTGTCATAATGTCATCTTCATCTTCGTCATCAATATATTCATCCTCCTCCTCCTCATCATCATCGTAGTCATGATATCATCATCCTCTTTATCATCATCATTGTCGTCGTCATCATGTCATCATCATCATTATCCTCATCATCATCGTTATTATCATCATCGTTATCATCATCGTCGTCATCATGTCATCATCATCATTATCATCATCATCGTTATTATCATTTTCATCATCATCGTCGTCATCATATCATCATCATCGTCATTATCATCATCATCGTCATCATATATCATTATTTTCATCATCATCGTCGTCATCGTATCATCATCATCATTATCATCATCATCATCATCGTTATTATTATCATCATCATCATCGTCATTATCATCATCATCGTTGTCATCATATCATCGTCATTTTCATCATCATCTTTATCATTATCATTAATGCCATCTTTAATAAAATTATTACTATTGATATAATCATACTAATGATTATTTGATAATCATATCATAGTTGTGATTATCATCCTTTTAACATTATGATAAGTAGTAGTAATATTTTTTGCTTTATTTGTACACACAATTTTCATAATCATTCTCGTTCCTGTTCTCGGTATGATTATTTAATTATCATTATTAGCTTTGAAATAAAATAGATAGCTCAACAATATATCAATATCACGCTGGTTATAAATTTGGAAGAGAGACGAAAAAAAAAGAATTAATGTAAACAATGCAGAGTTTTAAACGTTCTCACTTTTATCTCGAATCTAACGCTAGTGCGAGTGCAATCCTAGTGTCACGATGGAGAAAGATCTTAGTCAGATTAAAATAGGCTACGAGCAAATTGACTGTTTATGTGTTAGAAACGTCCATAAGCAATGGAAAACAAATCAAAACCGGAAATTATAATTTCATCGGATATCAGAGCAAAGAATTTCAGGAAGCATTTCCAGCTTGAAACTTGTTCAATGTGCCTTCCCTTTACAGGATTTCATCGTTCAATTTCCGCGAAACAAATGTAATGGCTTTCAGAGTTACATGCGCGTCTTTTGTGCGCACGTTTCTTTTTTTTTCTTCTTCTTCTTCTTCTTCTTCTTCTAAAAATCACCATCTTTGTATTATTATCAATATTTGTAGTTGTCGTTATCAATGTTTCATCGTAAGAGTTATTATCATTATTATCATAATTATTATTATTATTATTATTATTATTATCATTATCATTATTATTATTATTATTATTATTATTATTATTATTATTATTATTATTATTATCATTATTATCATCATTATTATTAATATCATTATTATTATTATCGTCGTCATCATTATCATTATTGTTAATATCATTGTTGTTATCATCATTATCATCATTATGATCACCATTCATATGATCATTTTTATGTCTAGCATCATCATCATTACTTTCATAAGTTTATCATTATCATTATTGTAATCATTGTCATTATTTTAATTGTCAGTGTTATCAATGTTATCAATATTGTTATTATCATCATTATCAGTATCATCATTATCATTATTGGCATTGTTATTATCAATATCATTATTATCATCAATATCCTCATTACCATCATTATAATCATTATTAACATTATCATGTCATCATTAGTATCAATATTGTCATTACTATCCTTTTAATCATCATTATTGCTTTTCTTATCATTAATATCATTGTTATTATCATTATTATACTATCATTATTCTTATGATTATCACTATTATTTTCATCATTACCATCATAATTATTATCATAATCATCGTCATCAGAATTATCATTATCATTATCATAATCATTGTTACTATTATTATTATCATTATCATTATTACTATCATTATTATTATTATTATTATTATTATTATTATTATTATTATTACTATCATTATTATCATTATCATTATAATTGTTACTCTTTTCATCAAAATCATTATCATTATTATCATCATTCTTATTGTCCTTATCATTACTATTATCATTATCATTATGATTGTTACACTTTTCATCATCATCATTATCATTATTGTTATCATCATTATCATTGTCCTTACTATTATTATAATCAAAATCATAATCAATATCATTATTATCATTGTTGATATCAGCATCAGCATTAACATTAACAACGGTACTAGTATAATCATCATAATAATTATCATTGTTATTAGTTATCATTGTTATTATCATTGTTATTAGTTATTAGTTGTTCAGTGTTGTTATTGCTAATATGGTTTTCATTATTATCATTGTTATGATAATGGTATTATCAATATTGTCATTACATTTTTGTTATCAGCATTATCATAATAATCAATATCCTTATCAATATCATCAAAAATAATAATACAATCATTATCACATTATTATTATCGGCATTATCATATTCATCATAACTACCATTGTTACTATTATCAGTGATACTATTATTATTATCTTTATTATCATTATTGTAATTATCATAATTATCATCATTTTTGTGTTACTATCATCACCGTCATTATCATCTTTATCATAACTACTATTGTTACTATTATCAGTGATAGTATTATCATTATTATTATTATTATCATTGTTATCATCATGATTATTTTTTTGTGTTACTATCATCACCGTCATTATCATTATTATTGATATGGTTATCCTTAGTAGCATAGAAATATTCATTATAATTTTTACCACTTTAATCACTATCATCCTTAATTATCATCATCATCAGTATCATTGTTATCATTATCATAATCATTATTATTATGATTATTGTTGTTATCATTATCATTATTGTTACTGATGTTATCATTATCATTATTGTTACTGTTGTTATCATTATCATTATTATTAGCATTATCATTATTTGCATTATTATTATTAGCATTATTACAGTTATTATTAACATTGTCATTATTTTTATCATCAATGATAAAAATAATGACAATGTTAATAATAATTTTCGTCATCATTATTATCATCATTATTATCATCATCATTATCAGTATCATTATCTTTGTTATCATTAATATCATTGTTACTTTTACAATTACTCTTTAATCTCTATTATCTACATTATAATCAACTTCATTACTAATATCATTATTACTATCATTAATCATATCATATTATCCTTAATGAAGATGTCATATCATTATCCTTATTATCACCATTACTGTTATTTCATCATTATCATTACCATTATCATTATCATCACTCACTATTATCACCATGATCAAATTTTTTACATTACTACCATTATCTTTATCATTTCCATTTTCGTTGCTAATGATATTGTCATTACCACTCTTGCTGTTGTTGTTGCAATTGCTGTTATTGTTTTGTTTCTGTTATCATTGTCGTTATCCTTCTCATTCTTGTGTGATTTATTAATGATATATTGTTATAATTATCCTCATTATTTACTTTTTCATAACTAAAGTTATTGTCATCAACATTATTGTCATTATCATTATTGCTATTATCAATGTTATAGCTATCATTATTGACTTTGATTTTTACTAAAACAAAGGTTATTTTGATAATTACCTTTATCGTCATTATTAACATTTTCATTGGTGAGATTTTCACTGTAATTGTTGTCGATGCTGATGATGATCAACATCATCACCAAAATAATAACAATTACTTCTGTCATTATCACCATCATCATAATAATAATGAGTTATACAAACGCTATTGATTAGTGCATAAGCATGAATACAATTTCTATTTCACCTGCAATAGCTGCTGTTTTTGTAATCATTCTTATTACTCCACCTATATTACATATGCCCTAAAAGGTTCTCACACTCACCCCTTAGGTCGGATCCTGTCATGATGTAGCGTAACTATCTATGAATAAACGTACATTCATGTCTTGAAGCGGTGGGTACGGATGCCATACGTCATAATGGCTGGCAATATCAACACGGGGGTTCAATGGAACTCCTTGCAACAAAATTACCTCAACCTATATGCAACTAACGTACGACCAATGCAATGATAATCAACTGCACCACCCAATGAACATATCCAAACCATCTATCTTAATATCCTGATCTAATGAACCCAACGCTCGTCCACATATGGCTGCGAGGCTGAAGTTTTCGTAGAACCAGATCTGCGAACAATGAATTTGTACCTTGGTGTGGGTGGCTGTCATATCTCAGCGTCCGCTCCCCCCTTCCCCCCTCCCCCCCAACCCTTCTGTCTCTGTCTTTGTCTTTATATCTCTATCTCTCTATCTATCTATGTCTCTCTCTCTCTCTCTCTCTCTCTCTCTCTCTCTCTCTCTCTCTCTCTCTCTCTCTCTCTCTCTCTCTCTCTCTCTCTATATATATATATATATATATATATATATATATATATGTTTCTCTCTCTCTCTCTCTCTCTCTCTCTCTCTCTCTCTCTCTCTCTCTCTCTCTCTCTCTCTCTCTCTCTATCTATCTATCTATCTATCTATCTATGTTTCTCTCTCTCTCTTTCTTTTCTCTCTCTCTCTCTCTCTCTGTCTCTCTGCCTCCCCCCCTCTCTCTCTCTCTCTCTCTCTCTCTCTCCCTCCCTCTCCTTCCCTCTCTCTCTCTCTCTCTCTCTCTCTCTCTCTCTCTCTCTCTCTCTCTCTCTCTCTCTCTCTCTCTCTCTCTCTCTCTCTCTATCTCTCTCTCTCTATCTCCCTCCCTCCTTCCCTCTCTTCCTCTCCCTCTCTGCCCCCCCCCTCTCTCTCTCCCTCTCTGTCTCCCTCTCTCCCTCCCTCTCCTTCCCTCTCCTTCTCTCTCTCTCCTTCTCTCTCTCTCCCTCTCCTCTTTCCCTCTCTTTCAGCGTAGATTTTGGGCGCTGACTTACACCCTGACTATCTCTGGCGGGGTGACTCACCTCCCCTACGGCTACTCTCCCCCCCCCCCCCGCGCCTCATCCCATCACTCACTCGTCTCGCAACGACGCCTAGTCATGTCCAACACGTGACGATTGTGGTGGGAACTCTCACGTGTTATGCCAGCGTGGGTTATTATTGATAACATTTCTTCCTCGTGATTGTTTACGGCGATCAATAATCATGGTAAGAAGTAATATCATTTTTGATTATGATTATATGAAGGGTATTATGAGAGAAATTGCTTATTTATAAAGAGAGCGGTTCTTGCATTTTATTTTTTATTTTTTTATTGTTATGCCTTTGATTTTTCTCTCCTTCTACCATTGATATTACTATTTTCATAATCAGATATTATTATCATTTTATTATCATTATCATAGTCATTACTATCTTTATTTCATAATCATTGTTATCATTACTATCATCATTATCATTATTGTTATAATCATTATCATTTATACTATTGTTATTATTATCTTTATAATCATTGTCATCATTATGATTGTTATTGCTTTCAACATTATTATCATTATTCTCAATATTATTACTATTATCATTATAATGAATTTGTCATAATATTCATCATTATTAATAATTATTGTTATAATCATTAACATTACCACTACAACTACTATCACCATACCATCCTCATCCCGATCATTGTTATTATTATATCCCTCATTATTGTTATTATCATCATCATTCTTATCATAATTCGTAACATTATTGTCCTATTGATAACAATAATTCTCATATTTTTTTATCATTATCATTGTTAACATTATCATTATTGTTATCATCATCATTACCATTGTTAACATTATCATTATTTTTATCATTATCGTTATCATCATCATTGTCAACATTATCATTATCATCGTTATTATCATCATCAACATTATTATCTTCTTCATTCTCATAATTATCATCATCACCACCATTATTATTACTTTCTATTGATATCATTAGGGTCATCATCGTCAACATTATCATTATCATCGTTATTATCATCATCAACATTATTATTATTGTTATTATCACCATTATCATGATATTATCATTAACGTTTTTACCATCATTTACATTATAATTTTTATCTTCTTCATTCTCATAATTATCATCATCACCATCATTATTATTACTTTCTATTGGTATCATTAGGGTCATCATCGTCATCATTATCCTTATCATCATTGACATCATTTTTATCATTATTGTAATTACTATTATATACGATCATAATTACTGTTATCATTGATATTGATATCATTGATATATCATTATTATTCGTTTGTTTCTATCATTACTGTTTAAATAATCATTATCATTATCATTGCTATCATCATCATCATTACCGTCATCTTACCATCATTATAATTTTATTACTACCATTATTATTATTATTATCATTATTATTGCTATTATCATTATCATTATTATTGCTATTATCATTATCATTATTATTGCTATTATTATTGTTTTGTTGTTGTTGTTGTTGTTATTGCTATTATCATTATTGTTATTATTGCTATTATCATTATCATCATCAGAGTTATTGTTATCATTATCATTCTATCATCATTATTATCATCACCACTATTTTATTATTTTTATCAGCATTGTTAATAGTCATATCATCATTAATATCGTAATCATTATTATCATCATCATTTTCATGATGATTTTTCTTTATCATTTTTATTGCTGTTATTATTATTGTTCTTGTTATAATTTTATTGTTGTCATTATTGTTTATTATCATTTCTAATCAGTATCATTACTATTGTTATGATCATTATCAGCATTGCTCTTATTAGTAACACTATCATCATTATCATAATCAT
>NW_028234425.1:38450863-38453363 GCF_977035675.1 Penaeus japonicus | reverse complement strand
CAACCCAGATGTGTCGTATGAACTGCAGCTGATCCGTCTTAGGTCTTTTGAAGTACAGCTTATTGTTCTAATGAATTGTAGCTTACCAAAAGGTGACTACGATTCTTAAAGTGTCTTGCACAAAAAAGGTCTGCTTATAAACTGCAAACAAAGTGAATGATAAGACAGTAACACGAACATTCTTTATTGTCCAATCAGATGCTTGCTTATGAAAGAGGGGCGTGGCTACTGGGCAGATACAAATCAAAGGGATTTTAGGGTTGATAATAGTATTATCATTATATTTATATTAATGTTCTTCGTACCATTATTATATATAGCAACATTACTATCATCACCGCAAATATATTGCACAAAGAAATCATTGTGCTGTAAACCGAAGGTACTTGATATTAGTTTCATGGAATATGTTAGTCTCAAATATATGATATATGTAAATCACGAAGGGCAACCTTGGCATGGTGCCATTGTGAAATGGGCCGCTAACATATACTAATGGTTGTACTTTCCAGTGAATAGAAATGAACTATAGTGAGATTTGCATATGAATAGTGACGTGTGAATAAAATGAAACATGAATATAAATACTTTTGATTTAAAGAGCCAATGTAAACACCGTTAACACGAATACACGTGGCACGTCAAAGTGCTACTAAAGTATAATGCAATTACCGATATACGAGTATTAGATATATCGTAGCACGAAAATTAGCAGGAAATAAGAAATGGACATTCTCTCCAATCCCAGCTAGACACGTTTAATTAATACTGCAGGTGTTTAACATAATACAAGAGCCGTTTCAACGCTGCACTTTTTCATCACCGCCACGGAACGTAAAATACGGCATGCAAGCCATTTGAGGCGCATGGCATGAAGTGTGTATGCTTAAGTGACTGAGAAAATGCACCGGTTCAGAGGTTTAAGCGGAACGTAATGGCGCAGTGGCTTCGTATAAGAAACCTGACTACCCACTTTACTTACTGGTACTAACCAGTTTTCCTTTTTTTTTTTTCTTTTTTTTTCATAGTCTGTAACTTAGTGTCAGAAACAATGAACAATGCGTTTCTTATATTTCCGTATTATTGTTTGTAGATATTGTTTATTTGCTTTTCATTTTCATTTTAGGCTCATGCTTGTTGATTTACAGAAAAATAAATCTTGTACAGCAGCCATTAATCAAGAAAATACTCTACTTTACGATACTTTATGGTATTTCAGGAATCTTTGTGGCATATTTACTACTTTTTCTGCGTTTCGGCGAAAATTTGATAGAACAGCGAATTACTTTTAAAACCTCTATCTGTAATGACGGTGGGGATGGCGATAATGGCAATAATGATAATGATGGTTGTGATAATAATGACACTGATAAGAATAATAGTAAAAATATTGATTAAAAGATGAAGATGAGGATAATGATGATGATGATGATCATCTAGTCGTTCAAGTTATGGTAATAATACAATCGATTATATATATAAAATATTGATAATGACGGTAATGATAAACATCATTATTCTTAAACTGCTAGTTTTAGTATTAGAATGATTCTCATTTGTTTTTTACCATTGCTATTATATCTGTAATGTGATATTAGAAGCAATGGTAAAAACAACAATGACATTTCTAATATCGTTGATAATGATGATAAATTGAAGCTTAAAAAACATAGCAAGAGAGAAAAAAAAAGGATAATAACAATGACATAGACGAAAGAATGGACGACGAAGAAAAGGATAATTCTTATCATTATGATGATGATCACCAATAGCAGTTTCACTATTGATACACATAAGAACTGAAAAGACGATCCTAATTATAGAAGTAATGGTACGCCACAATATCTGTGCGTGTACGTGGAGAGCGCAAAGTGCATTCTTACGATATCTAAGTGGTTGCCACGCGGAAATGCTGCCTAAAGAAAGAGAAGAAAAAAGTTAGGAGGAGGAGTCGGAGGTTTAGAATTTGGTGGTAAAAGGTCAAGTTCAGGGCATTTGAGAGCGGTCTGAGGATGGCTGGAGACTTGCATTGGTTCTTAGAAACTGGACTGACCACGAGGAGGCACCCGGAGGCAGTGACCACAATTACCGACAGGCAAGAAACATCATTAAAAAGTATTTGAAGAAAACAATACACGTAGAGTGCAGGGGATGAGAAAATTCACTTACGCAATCTGCATAACCTTACAAATACACGCACACACACACACACACACCATGATTAGCCATTTTCATTCTACTCTTAGCACTTACCCATTTCCTCAAAGGGAACTAAAGTATTCCATCCTAGCCTAATGGTTAGCTTTATTTGAATTTTTCAGGATATATTTGTCTGTGCGAGTTGTCCTAGGTATGCTGTATATACTTTTATACTAGTTTTAACGTTTCTTTTACTTGTTTTTGCTGAATTTGGAATTAATTGCTAAACCTGACTTTTTTTTCAATCTTAAAACCTTCCAACTTTGTTAGATGTATAGTTCCTTTCCTGACTCGCTAAAAA
>NW_028234425.1:38408034-38410534 GCF_977035675.1 Penaeus japonicus | reverse complement strand
GGCAGAGAGAGAGGAGGCTATCCAAAGCCTCTCTCGGAGCGTACAGTATAACAATCCTCACACCAGAGAGGCCAATATAATCACTTCTTCTCTCTGCTCAATACTTCCACTCAGGACGAAAGTTTGGCAATGTGTAGAAAGATGCGATAGTGGAGTAGCCGCCCTCTGTTATATATTTTTTTTCCCGACTCTTCCCTTGTACTGTTTCTTATCTTCCTCTCCTCTTCCTACTTGTTCTGCTCCCTTTTGGTCTTTTCTATTGCCATTCTTCCTGTTGTTTGCCTTCCTTTGCCTTTTCTTCGTCTTATTTGTCTTCCTCCCTTGCTTCATCTCCCCTCTTATCCGACGCACATGCATGGCAGAAGCAAAATAAAGATGACAAGAGCAAAAAAAAACAGAAGAGGAAATTAAAAGAATACAGCACATAGGTAGTGAGTATTGCTGATAAAAAAAAAATAGGTGTCATATACTACAGTCCTTTTATCATCCCCCATTCTCCCTCATGCCCTTCTTGCCCTGAGCAATATCTCCATGAAAGACTTCACTCAACAAGTATTTAAGGGTCGGGACGTCCAGGCACCATGTCCACTTGTGTTTGATGAGCCCGACGCCTGACTCGTTCCACCCTGGCTGCTCGGTTCTCTCTCCTCCTCTATTCCTTTTATACACCTGGTTTCTTTGTGTCTATGTATGTTATGGATGTAGATCTTACTGTGTGCAAGAATGTGTATGCTTCGTATATCTATAGGATCTACAAACGTTATCTACCTTTGATAACGTTTGTTGTGTTTCTTACGAAAGAAATTAACCTTGTCTATTGTATCCCTCCCCCTACCCCCCTCCCCTCTCCGTCGTCACTTTCAGCCAATTAGATCCGATCTACACGTTGAATTAGTTATTTGCTAGTATTTTACTCCCTGTCTCCCTCTCTTGTTTTATACTTATCCTCTCTCTCTCTCTCTCTGCCTCTCGTTTTATACTTATCCTCTCTCTCCCTCTCTCTCTCTCTCCCTCTCGTTTTATACTTATCCTCTCTCTCCCTCTGTCTCTCGTTTTATATTTATTCTCTCTCTCTCTCTCTCTCTCTTTCCCTCTACCTCTCGTTTTATACTTATCCTTTCTCTCTCTCTCTCTCTCTCTCTCTCGGTCGTCGCAACAGTCACCAGAAACCCACTCCCCTTGAATGAGGATGTGCTTATGATCATATATAAGCCTGGCGGTGTGACCTTTCCCACCCCTAATATACCAGTATGTGTTCTACAAAAAACATTGCACATTGCGTAGTCAAGGCAACATTCTAGATGTTTCATTGGCAACTGTTTTACTAGTCTGTGAAATAGAAATATGCAATGTTGAGGATGCAAAACACAATGATCTCTAGAATTTAGTGGCAATGGTCACTACCGTTTATTATAAGATACATGTTTTGATTGAACCTACACAGCCCTTTATCACACCCAAATAATCAAACTATCTTGCCCCGTATCTCTCCACACCTATGAGATCTTACCCCTAGCCCTTTGGGAGGGATTTGCGCCCTTATCGCGCCCTGGCGAGACACCCATTTTCCCGTATTTCTTGCGTGCACGCGAGAATGAGGTGAGTGAGAACGGAATCGTTTCTTCCCTGGTGTTTGTTTGCTCAATATACTGATACTATTTCCCGTTGGCAGCTGATAAGAGTGAAGGAGAAGGAGAGAGGAGAAGGAGAGAGGAAGGATTGTGAAGGGCCGACCTATATCGTCTTCGCCTTCTCAAGTGGCCGTTTAAGTTCTCTTTGTTTTACGTGATTGTTCTTGAAAAATGAATGTGGGAGTTGTGGAGGCGAGAGAAAGGGTAGATGGCCATAAATAAGGTAAGAGAAGGAAAATGTGGAGGCGAGAGAAAGCCAAGATGGCTATGAATAAGCAAAGAGAAGGAAAACAATGTTCAGTGTGATAACATAGCGGTGGAATCAATATCTATATGAACTGTGATGTAAGAGAAGGAAAACAATGTTCAGTGTGATAGCATAGCGGTGGAATCAATATTTATATGAACTGTGATTTTCGCCTCGTTTAAAAAGAGAGAGAGAGAGAGAGAAAAAAAAAATAGTTTCCCCTCCATGTAACGCTCTCAAATAAAAAACCTTCCAGAAAGCAATCGTTAGTTGCTTGAAAATCAGATTTGACGAAAGTGTAATAATCTCAAGATAAGGTGAGAGAAAGTGAAGATGGAGAGTATGATAGAGATAATGGATAATGATGAAATATTAGTGAAAGTTCGTGATAAGGGATGATACAAGCAGTGGCGACATTGAAATTATTGAGCTGCTTTTTTTTTCTTCTCAGTCGCAAAAGGCGATACACCACATCAGCTATGAAAGAGAAAGAGAATAAGGACAAATATAAAGAAAATGGGAAATTACTTATAATCACCGGATCGAAAACAAATTAGTAATGGAAAGGAGATAAATGCACAATGCGAACAAAAAGAACTTTATCACTACTCAGATACCGGTC
>NW_028234425.1:38400534-38403034 GCF_977035675.1 Penaeus japonicus | reverse complement strand
CCATGAAACTGATAGAAAAAAAAAAAATTGTTTGCTCGAAAGCATCCCAGCGAAATCCTACCGTGCATGAAAAAGAATTTTCGAAATCCGTTCTATAAGGATGGTATAATCTCCCTCATTCTAATTTATTTGTATGTATTAGTCATAATTCCATGTTTATTTTTTCCCTCTCTCTCCAGTCAAGAAAAACACAAACACAAACAAGCAAACAGAAACATGCGCAGATTTCTGAGAAGAATAATTGTTCGTCGATTTTTATCACTTACGGAGCGTGCATGATCTGCTTGGCTCGCTTTCTTGCTTTTCTCCGGGAAACTTGTCCAAGGTCCCACCTACGATCTTCACATTATAATTCATCGTGTATGAAATATATGAGAAAACTGTCCGTGGAAGATTTTTTTTTTTCTTTTTTTTATGCACTTAGGCCTTGTCTGAAAAGTAAACATCAAATAAGTTGTTTAGATAGATGAAAGATACTGAATGTCAATGCCTTTAAAAACTGTTGTTTAATGGAGAAGATTTTTTAGATTGCTTCGGATTGAATTTCATTGGTGTTGATAAAGATCAATATTCTGACTATTTGCGTGTCTCTCTCTCATATTTACCAAACACCGTCCACCAGTAGAGGGCAGTCGCCACGGGCGTGCAACGGGCGTGCAACAACCATTTCTGAGAACCAGCTGTTATTCTCTGAACAATGTTATCGCCCGGGCTGTCGGTCATAAACAAGGTCAGGGTCGACGCTTCTCTCTGCAAATCTCACTGAACCGAACTGACTGTTAGCTGCTCTTTGGGGGACATGTTTTTCCGCGAAGTCCTGCGTTCGTCAGAACTTTAAAGACTAAACTATACTGACATCGGTCATGATCGATGATCAACATTTTTTTTTTTTTTTTTTTTTTTTTTTTTTTTTTTTTTTTTTTTTTTTTTTTTTAATCTTTAGTTTGTTAGTTTATTCAAGACTGACGCCGACCCATGATTAGAGAGTGGAAACAATACTCTTTTTCTGTTCGATTTAAGTAACCTTTTTTAGAAAATATTATATTCAAATTATCTTAGACCTATGGTAATTATCGGCCTTCGATAATCTCACCTAGGTTTGCTAAGCTCCATATAGATTTTATTTTGGGTATGTGTGTGTGGGAAGGGGGTGGGGGGGGTATGCGCTATGAAAGCTCGGGTAAAAGTAAATTCACTTATCATCCTGTTACTCATAAGAGGCTACTAAATCCCGGTATTGGATAATTATACCCTTCTTTTTTTTCTTATTTATAAAGGCAAGCATTTCCATGAAAACGTAGTGGATATTTGAGTAGGATGATGAATGATCTCACTATACGTTTTATTTATTTTATTTTTTTTTTTTCGCAGAAAAAGATGCCTTTATTAGAAGCTGATAAATAAAAAAGTGACTAAAGAGCTACATCTGAGAACAAGATCGGAATGGGATAATTTGACGAACTATTCTCGCCTTTATTGTTCAGTGATTACGACCTGAGCCTCCCAACAATGTTATTTTTTACGTTTTTTTTTTTTTTTTTTTTTTTTTTAATCTTCCCATCCTTCTTTCATTAGGACTTTTACACTAACAGTAAGATAATCGCGTACTGAGATTGGCGCTCCTTAATTTAAAAAATCTTCAAATAATCTGAGTTTCGCTTTCCTTGATCTGTATTTTTTATGATATAAAAATTCATTCATCCATTTTTATATCACATCATGAGTCTCTGAATATATGAAATAAAATTTGTTAAACAGGTGTAAACTATAAAAGAACACTATTTTTTATATATCTTGATATATAATCAGGGAAAAGATATTAGTATCCAATTATTCTTATCGGCTGGAAAAAAGAAAAAAGAAAAAAATATATATATGTATATATATATACATATATATATATATATATATATATATATATATATATATATATATATGTATATATATATATATATATATATATATGTGTGTGTGTGTGTGTGTGTGTGTGTGTGTATGTATGTATGTACATATATATATACATAAGAACGTAAACATAAGTTGAAAAAAATAGGCATTTAGACATTGCCATAAAGAGCGTCCTCTTCTCAGCATTTACATATCCCCTTTGGGATATGTAAATGCTGAGTGGCTGGCAGAGTGGCGGGTAGCAGAAAAGAAGTAAAATTGATCATGGCGACGATTTAACATGTAAACGTCAAAGATGTAACATAAAGCTAAACTATCAAAATATGATGATAAATGGTGAAATTTTATTAATGGCATTTGCTAACCTCTTCCCACACAAGGGTGAATGAAGAGGACTGAGGAGACATGATAGTCTTGATCCGTGATTCCCAAAGGGTATGCCGCGGCTAGGTCTCCAGAATGACTCACATTAATCGGCGAGATATAAGTCTAGTCTAAGTATAGTCTAAGACTATAATGTGTATATATATATATATATATATATATATATATATATATATATATATATATATATATATATATATGTGTGTGT
>NW_028234425.1:38366399-38368899 GCF_977035675.1 Penaeus japonicus | reverse complement strand
AGAGAGAGAGAGAGAGAGAGAGAGAGATAGATATATATATACACATATACGGGACACTTACAAAAACCTTTCATATGGATAGAACAGAGACCTAATGGCGGATCCAATCTTACAGAGCGCACTACTCTCATCATTATATATTCAAATAAATTTCCATATATCGCCATAAGACCATTGAACATGTATGGATTCATTGTTTATTCAATACCTTTCTTAAGAGGAATCGTTTGGAAACTAAAGATATACAAATTCCTCATGCTATAAAAGACACTCGTATGTACATTAAAGTCGGGCATTAAGAAAAAAAAAAAAAAGTTGAAGGTGGCTATCAAAATAAGGCTTCCAAAACCCGCAGACTTTTTGCACATATCTTCATCGAAAACCTACGAGATCTATAATTAGACTCGCCATCGTAGTCCTAAGTCTTACCACAAAACACACGTGACTATGTTTGTGCTATGTTCACATGTGTAGGTATGTGGGTGTTGGTCTATGTTATTGAATGCGTTTGTATATTGCACGTATCATAATATAGGGATTCTCTCTCTCTCTCTCTCTCTTTTTATAGACATACATATATGTGTATATGTACACACACACACATAAACACACACACACACATATATATATATGTATATATATATATATATATGTGTGTGTGTGTGTGTGTGTGTGTGTGTGTGTGTTTATGTGTGTGTGTGTGTGTGTGTGTGTGTGTGTTTATGTGTGTGTGTGTGTGTGTGTGTTTATGTGTGTGTGTGTTTGTGTGTGTGTGTGTTTATGTGTGTGTGTGCATGTATGTATATGTGTGTGTGTATGTATGTATGCGTGTGTGTGTGTGTTTAACCTACACAAGACAACCTCGCAGATGCTCCAGGAGTGTCTGAGAATAGGTTGCCTGAACCCAGATAACATCAAGTTGCAATGGCGTCGTTGTGCGCATGGGATATATCGCCGACACAACACTCTCGACGTCATGGATGCCATAGATTCCGGACAAAAAACAACAACAACAACAAAAACAAAAACAAAGGATAGAGTTGGCGTTGTTGATAAAACACAAAAACAAAAGTAAAATTAATATCGAAAGAAGAGCCGCGCGTAAAACTTTTATGAAATACTATGGCGAAACTCCTCCCACGAGAAGAAATATAAAAGAGATTTATTAAGATAATGATGCTTGTAATAACAAGAATAACAATAACAAATGCTTCACTACTGCTGCGACTCGCCCTGTTATCAATAGTAATGATAATGTTTAATAACAATAATAATAAGGGCGATAATGAATTAGATTATGACAAGAGTAATGAGAATAGTGATAGTAATAATAATATTAATCATAATAAAGATAGCAATAATAATGATAATGATGATAACAATAACAATAATTATAATAATAATGATAATAGACATAATGATAATTACAGTGATAATTATAATAATAATGAGATGATAATCATAACAATGATATTATGATTTTTATAATAACAATGGTGATGATAACAATGATGATAATGATGGTAGTAATAAAAATGATAATGATAATAATAATGATATTGATAATGATGCTAATAATAATTATGGTGATGATAATGACCATAAGAATGTGGACCATAAGAACAAAATCAGCAAATAATAACAATAGAATAATCATAATCATAATGATGATAATAATGATAACAATAACAATGATAGTAATGATACTGGTAACAATAACAATAATGGTAATGATAATATCGATAATAAGGATAATGATAATGATGTTGATAATAAAACAAATTTGAAGATGATTAATTATAAAACTAAAATACTAAAAAAGAAAAAAAAAAAAAAAAAAAAAAACACAAATTAATTAAAAACAATAATGGAAATTGCAAATGATAACAAAAATGACATTTAAACTGTAGTAGTAGAAAAGAAAAGGGCTTTTGGGGAAGAAAGAGATAAACAATGAAAAAACTAAATAGCTTCAAACTTAAAAATTCCTTTATACAAAACTTTTTTCTACACTATCTCTAAACCTATCTTCCAAATTAAATATTCCTTTATATTCCTTTAAAATTCAGTAAAATTAACTTTAAAAAAACTATTTAAATATTATACCCAAAACTTTTTATACAAACTTTAAAAAACCCTTCTTAAACCCTTAATACCCCCCTTCAACCCTTCTGAAAACAAATAAAAAAAAAAAAAAAAAAAAAAAATTTCTCTGATAAAAAAAAAAAATAAACAAAAAAAAAAAAAAAAAAAAAAAAAGCTTTTTTATTTTTAAAAACAAATATATTTATTTTTTTAATTTTTAATAATATTTTTATTTTAACTTTAATTTTTATTTTTAATTTAACCTACCCCATCTATATTATTCATTTATTTATTCTTTTTTTTTATTATTTATAATATGTATTTATATATTAATTTTTTTTAATTTTAATATTTTTATATATTATTTTTAATATGTTTTATAATTTATTAAATTTTTTTTATTTATTATTATTTT
>NW_028234425.1:38338583-38341083 GCF_977035675.1 Penaeus japonicus | reverse complement strand
GGCGCTCGGCTCAGACCACGCGCGAGGAACATAGTTGTAAGATCTCGCATAAGCATATAGTATATATATGTAAAGTATAAGATGAATATAACACATAACACCATCTCACATACACACCATATACTTTATATCCTCTATATTATATATATAGATATATATATATTTATATATATAAATGTAGATAGTTAGTATATATAATATATATAATATATATATATATTATATATACACACACCACAACACACACATACACACACACTCACAACACACACACACACACACACACACACACACCCAACACACATATATATATTATATATATATATATAATATATATATATATATATATTTAAATATATATATATATAAATATATAACACAACACATATACACACACATATTATACCACACTCACACACACCACACACACACACAAAACAAATCACACACACATATATTTATATATATATATATATATATAATATATATATATATATTAGGTTTTGTGAGAAGATGGTGAATGCAGTAACGCGGCTGCCGAGCGTCGCCGGGAGATGTTCCGTAAAAACTCGCTATTACTGATATGATAAATATATAGTATATTCCCATATTCTCATATATATATTATATATTATATATATATATATATGTATTGTCAAACCCAACTATATTTTTTATAGATATGTGTTGTATGTTGTGGGTGTGTGAATAGTTGGTAGAATGCTGTAACGCTGGTGCCGAGCGTTGCGGGAGATGTTCGTAAAAAAACTCGATATCAAGTAATTGATAATAACAATATATATAATATGTATATGATATATCATACATATTATATATATTATATATACAATATAATGTATATGTATAACCTATTAGATATATATATATATATATATATATTATATAAATATATTTTTAATATATATATACTCATTCCAATATATAGATAAAATATAGTATCTAACACAATTTTGAACCATATATACTATTTTTTGTAGTAGTCATATATATATATACACTATAATTATATAATATATATAATATATATTATATTTAATTATATATTATTTGTGAGATAGATATTTATATACTCCCATATATATATATATATAGATATATCTATAACTATATAACATTTATAATATATATATATATATATGGTGTGGTGTATATATTATATATATATAGATATATATTTTTATTTATATATATTATATATATATGTATATAGATATAAGTTTATGTATATATATAGATATATATATTAATAATATATCACCCCACATATTTACACCGATATATATATAATATATTATTTTTATAATATATATTATACATGGGTGTGTGTGTATTATATATATATATTATAAATATATTTGTTTCGTTTATATAATATATATTTGTATATATATATTATTTATATATATATTATTATATATTTTTTTACACCCACACAAACATAGATATATATATATATATATATTATAATATATAATTTAATTATATATATATTATATGTTGATATATATATTATATATATATATTTATATATATATATATATATATATATATATATATATACACATTTACATATACATAGATATAATATAGTATATATATCTATATTTATATATATATTTTTTTTATTTATATATAAGATATGTATATATTTTTATTTATATCTTTATATATATCAATATATATATATATATATTTACATATAAATATATATTTATATTGATATATTCGATATATATATTTATATATATAAATATCTAAATATATTTATTTATATATATATATATATATATTTATATACAAATTATATTTATGTATATATATTTATTTATATTATTATTATTATATATATTTTAATATATAATATTAATATATATATATAATATTTCTATATATATATATAAATTTATATATAGTTGTATATATATTTATATATATATATGTATATAATATATATATTATATATATATATATATATTTATATATTATATATATATATGTTATATAAATATACATTTATTATAATATATTATATATATATCTAATAATATTTAAATGTATAGATACACACACACATATGTCAAAAATAACACACAAACACATCACCTACACACACAACACTACCAACCACACCACACATGCACACATACACATCATACATCACACACCACACACACATCAATATATATATATATATATATATATATTATATTATATATATATATATTATATATATAATATTATCCTATAATATGATTGTAGTATTATATATATATAACTATATATAATATATTATGAATGTATCAGATTTGAAAGTATATATATGTATGTATATATGTATATATATTTATATATAAGTGTATAATCAAATTACTGATAATTAAATATTCTTATAAATATAATAATATATAAATTTTGATAATAATGAAGTAATATAATTTTATTTTGGGAGAGTAATAAACAAGATTAAACACATAAATAG
>NW_028234425.1:38303583-38311083 GCF_977035675.1 Penaeus japonicus | reverse complement strand
AAAACTCACTACCTCAAACTCACTCCCCCTCAAAAACCCTCATATTCCCACACGTTAAACCCTTCAAAACACACACTCACAAAAACACCCCCACCCCCAAATCTCACCACCCAAAAAAAACTAAACCACCCCATGTTCCAACAACTCACACACACACACCACCCCCCAAAAACACTCCCCAAAAGTCCCCCACACACAAAACTCACCAAAAACCCAAAAACACACACACCAACACTCACTCAAAAAACCACCTATTATTTTCTCCACACCCCCGCCCACACCCCCAACTCCACATCACACTACACCCATCCCCAAAAAAACACCCAACACCCCACACACCCCTCTCCCACACACACACACACACCACACAACTCTCCCCACACCACCCCACACCACACCACCCCCCAAACACAGGCTCACAAACTTATACACCAAAACAACACAAACACACCACCCACCCACACACACACACACACACACCACCACACACACACCAAAACACCCCCCCCAAACACCCAACACACACCACCACACCACTACTCCACAACTCAAACACACACACAAACACACACAAAAAATCAACACAACAACCCAACAAAAAATCAAAAAAAAATCAACAAACACTACAAAAAAAACCACTCCACCACTCCTAAAACCAAAACAAAACCAAAACCTCTAAAAACACACACACACTCACCAAACACACACCCACCCACACCCCAAAAACCCCAAACACACCCACACACAATCGCCCAACACCCACACACTCACAACACCACTCACACCTCACACACCCCCAACAAATCCAAACACAACACACCTCACACAACCCCTAAATTCTACCACACACCACACAACAATCTAACTCCCACAAAACACAAACTCAAGACACTTCACCTCAAAAACACACCACCACTCACCTCTCCAAACCCCCACACAAACACACAAACCACCCCCTCACACTAACCAACCTCACCCTCCCACCCCCCCCACTTACCCACAAATTTAACCAAAACCTGACCCAACAACCACGCCACTCCCCACTCCACTCCACTCACCCCACCTCAAAACACCCCTCACCCCTCTCACTCTCTATCACTCTCCAGCCATCCACTCCCCCCTACGGCCCCTTTAAACTTCCCCTTAATATGTTTCCCCGGTTTTGGAAAAAAAAGTGTTCTAGATCCCTCCCTCCCTTTCTCTCTCTCACTTTTTGAACCTGTGACTATGGTGATTTAGTGAAAACTTTCGATGTTATGTCTCACAGATGTTAGTGAGATTGTTGATTAATCTCTGTTACACGTTCCTAAAGAAAACTTAATTCTATCTCTCTCTCTCTCTCTCTCTCTCTATATATATATATATATATATATATATATATATAGATAGATAGATAGATAGATAGATAGATAGATAGATAGACAGATAGATATAGATAGATAGATAGATAGAATCGAACCCTCCTGCAGAACAGCAGAACAAGGAATCGAACCCTCCTGTAGAACAGCAGAACAAGGAATCGAACCCTCCTGTAGAACAAGGAATCGAACCTTCCTGTAGAACAGCAGAACAAGGAATCGAACCCTCCTGCAGAACAGCAGAACAAGGGGAAAAAAAAAATCGAACCTTCCTGTAGAACAGCAGAACAAGGAATCGAACCCTCCTGCAGAACAAGGAATCGAACCTTCCTGCAGAATAGCAGAACAAGTGGCGCGGCTCAGGCCCGAAAAAAAATTAAAAATAAATGAATATACAAACGAATAATAATGTAAAATACAACAAATTAGAAGTATAATTAAAAAAAAAAGAAAAAAAATAAAAAACAAAAAAAAAAAAAAACCAAGAACGAATAAAAAATCAAAATATATAACAAACAAAAAGACAGAAATCGGATTAGATAGATAGATATTTGCATTGTATATATAATTTGTATATATATATATATATATATATATATAATATAAAATATATTATATATATATATATATATCTATCATATTTTTGTATTAATGTAGTATGTATACATAAGTATTCTTACAATGTTATATATTTCATCAGTTAGTAATATTCATGCTCCTACGACTGAAGGAGCTGACCTCCGTAATGTCAACTCACCTGTCGGCTGACCGGTTTGGGTCGATGCGCTGCAGTTACGGGTGCCACGAGTCCAGTGATCAGGTCGTTGCAACTGTCTGTTTTGTGTCATCGGAGACAGGTTTCCCTATGCCAAAACAAAATCTGTCAGGGCCTGTTCCAAGAGTCCTTTTGTTTTCTTCAAGAAATCGCCCGTCTTTCTGCTTCCGGTCACTGAGGTACTTCTACTTATAATATCTTGCGACTATATCGAGACTTTTTGATTTCTTCTCGACATCGTTCGCCTTCTACTTCGGTCCTCTGCGACTTTCTGTTATGGTCTATTCGTCTTCTACTGTCGGTCTCTGTGACTTCTGTTATGGTCTATTCGACTTCTACTTCGGTCTCTGTGACTTCCTGTTATGTGTCTATTCGTACTTCCTACTTCGGTCTCTGTGGACTTCCTGTTATGGTCTATTCGAACTTCTACTTCGGTCTCTGTGACTTCTGTTTTATGGTCTATCTTCGTCTTCTAACTGCGTCACTGCGACTTCTGTTACGGTCTATCGCTTCTACTTCGTCTCTGCGAGCTTCTGTTATGGTCCTATTCGTCTCCTAATTCCGGTCCTCTGAGAACTTCTGTATGGTCTATTTCGATTTTGTGTGTTTGTGTTCTTCTACTTCGGTTCTCTGTGACTTCTGTTATGGTCTATTCGACTTCTACTTCGGTCTCTGTGACTTCACTGTTATGGTCTATTCGAACTTCTACTCGGTCTCTGTGACTTCTGTTATGGTCTATTCGAACTTCTACTTCGGTCTCTGTGACTTCCTGTTTAATGGTCTATTCGACTTCTGTATCTGTCTCATCGACTTCTGAATCGGTTCTCATCGACTTCTGAATCGGTCTCATCGACTTCTGAATCGGACTCATCGACTTCTGAATCGGTCTCATCGACTTCTGAATCGGTCTCATCGACTTCTGAATCGGTCTCATCGACTTCTGAATCGGTCTCATCGACTTCTGAATCGGTCTCATCGACTTCTACTTCGGTCTCATCGACTTCAACTTCGGTCTCATCGACTTCAACTTCGGTCTCATCGACTTCCACTTCGGTCTCATCGACTTCAACTTCGGTCTCATCGACTTCAACTTCGGTCTCATCGACTTCTGAATCGGTCTCATCGACTTCTGAATCGGTCTCATCGACTTCTGAATCGGTCTCATCGACTTCTGAATCGGTCTCGTCGACTTCCACTTCGGTCTCGTCGACTTCAACTTCGGTCTCGTCGACTTCAACTTCGGTCTCGTCGACTTCAACTTCGGTCTCGTCGACTTCAACTTCGGTCTCGTCGACTTCAACTTCGGTCTCGTCGACTTCAACTTCGGTCTCGTCGACTTCAACTTCGGTCTCGTCGACTTCAACTTCGGTCTCGTCGACTTCGGTTTCGGTCTCTGCGACTTCGGTTTCGGTCTCTGCGACTTCGGTTTCGGTCTCTGCGACTTCGGTTTCGGTCTCTGCGACTTCGGTTTCGGTCTCTGCGACTTCAACTTCGGTCTCTGCGACTTCGGTTTCGGTCTCTCCGACTTCGGTTTCGGTCTCTGCGACTTCGGTTTCGGTCTCGGCGACTTCGGTTTCGGTCTCGGCGACTTCGGTTTCGGTCTCTGCGACTTCGGTTTCGGTCTCGGCGACTTCGGTTTCGGTCTCGGCGACTTCGGTTTCGGTCTCGGCGACTTCGGTTTCGGTCTCTGCGACTTCAACTTCGGTCTCGTCGACTTCAACTTCGGTCTCGTCGACTTCAACTTCGGTCTCTGCGACTTCAACTTCGGTCTCTCCGACTTCAACTTCGGTCTCTCCGACTTCAGTCTCGGTCTCTGCGACTTCGGTTTCGGTCTCTGCGACTTCGGTTTCGGTCTCTGCGACTTCAACTTCGGTCTCGGCGACTTCGGTTTCGGTCTCGTCGACTTCGGTTTCGGTCTCGTCGACTTCAACTTCGGTCTCGTCGACTTCAACTTCGGTCTCTGCGACTTCTGTTTCGGTCTCTGCGACTTCTATTTCGGTCTCTGCGACTTCGGTTTCGGTCTCTGAGACTTCGGTTTCGGTCTCTGCGACTTCGGTTTCGGTCTCTGCGACTTCGGTTTCGGTCTCTGCGACTTCGGTTTCGGTCTCTGCGACTTCGGTTTCGGTCTCTGCGACTTCGGTCTCTGCGACTTCGGTTTCGGTCTCTGCGACTTCGGTTTCGGTCTCGGCGACTTCGGTTTCGGTCTCTGCGACTTCAACTTCGGTCTCTGCGACTTCAACTTCGGTCTCGTCGACTTCAACTTCGGTCTCGTCGACTTCAACTTCGGTCTCTGCGACTTCGGTTTCGGTCTCTGCGACTTCGGTTTCGGTCTCGTCGACTTCGGTTTCGGTCTCGTCGACTTCAACTTCGATCTCAGGGACTTCAACTTCGGTCTCTGCGACTTCGGTTTCGGTCTCTGTGACTTCGGTTTCGGTCTCTGTGACTTCGGTTTCGGTCTCTGCGACTTCGGTTTCGGTCTCTGTGACTTCGGTTTCGGTCTCTGTGACTTCGGTTTCGGTCTCTGTGACTTCGGTTTCGGTCTCTGCGACTTCGGTTTCGGTCTCGTCGACTTCAACTTCGATCTCAGCGACTTCAACTTCGGTCTCTGCGACTTCGGTTTCGGTCTCTGCGACTTCGGTTTCGGTCTCTGCGACTTCGGTTTCGGTCTCTGCGACTTCGGTTTCGGTCTCTGCGACTCCCTTCATCAGTTGTTGGAACTGTCTGGTTGTGTCTTCAGAGACAGGGTTCCCTTCCCACAAATCTGCCAGGGCCAGTTCCAGGAGACCTGCGACTTCGGTTTCGGTCTCTGCGACTTCGGTTTCGGTCTCTGCGAACTTGGTTTCGGTCTCTGCGAACTTGGTTTCGGTCTCGTCGACTTCGGTTTCGGTCTCTGCGACTCCCTTCATCAGTTGTTGGAACTTCTGTTTCGGCTCTATTCCCACTTCGGAGCCAGTTCCAGGAGACCTGCGACTGTGGTTTCGGTCTCTGCGACTTCGGTTTCGGTCTCTGCGACTACTACTCCGGTCTCATCGACTTCCACTTCGGTCTCATCGACTTCAACTTCGGTCTCATCGACTTCTGAATCGGTCTCATCGACTTCTGAATCGGTCTCATCGACTTCTGAATCGGTCTCATCGACTTCTGAATCGGTCTCATCGACTTCCACTTCGGTCTCATCGACTTCCACTTCGGTCTCTGCGACTACAACTTCGGTCTCATCGACTTCAACTTCGGTCTCTGGGACTTCGGTTTTGGTCTCGTCGACTTCGGTTTTGGTCTCGTCGACTTCGGTTTTGGTCTCTGCGACTTCAACTTCGGTCTCTGCGACTTCGGTTTCGGTCTCTGCGACTTCGGTTTCGGTCTCTGCGACTCCCTTCATCAGTTGTTGGAACTGTCTGGTTGTGTCTTCAGAGACAGGTTTCCCTTGCAACAGATCTGTCAGGGCCAGTTCCAGGAGACCTGTTGTTTTCTTCAAGAAATCGCCGACTTCTGTTTCGGGCAATGAGACTTCTAATTACAGCTCTGCGCATACTGCGAGACTTGTCGTTTTCTTCTCGACAACTTCAACTTCGGTCTCGTCGACTTCAACTTCGGTCTCGTCGACTTCAACTTCGGTCTCGTCGACTTCAACTTCGGTCTCGTCGACTTCGGTTTCGGTCTCTGCGACTTCGGTTTCGGTCTCGTCGACTTCGGTTTCGGTCTCTGCGACTTCGGTTTCGGTCTCTGCGACTTCGGTTTCGGTCTCGTCGACTTCGGTTTCGGTCTCTGCGACTTCGGTTTCGGTCTCTGCGACTTCGGTTTCGGTCTCTGCGACTTCGGTTTCGGTCTCTGCGACTTCGGTTTCGGTCTCGTCGACTTCGGTTTCGGTCTCGTCGACTTCGGTTTCGGTCTCTGCGACTTCGGTTTCGGTCTCTGCGACTTCGGTTTCGGTCTCTGCGACTTCGGTTTCGGTCTCTGCGACTTCAACTTCGGTCTCTGCGACTTCGGTTTCGGTCTCTGCGACTTCGGTTTCGGTCTCTGCGACTTCGGTTTCGGTCTCTGCGACTTCGGTTTCGGTCTCTGCGACTTCGGTTTCGGTCTCTGCGACTTCGGTTTCGGTCTCTTCGACTTCGGTTTCGGTCTCGTCGACTTCAACTTCGGTCTCTGCGACTTCGGTTTCGGTCTCTGCGACTTCGGTTTCGGTCTCTGCGACTTCGGTTTCGGTCTCGTCGACTTCAACTTCGGTCTCTGCGACTTCAACTTCGGTCTCGTCGACTTCAACTTCGGTCTCTGCGACTTCGGTTTCGGTCTCTGCGACTTCGGTTTCGGTCTCGTTGACTTCAACTTCGGTCTCTGCGACTTCAACTTCGGTCTCGTCGACTTCAACTTCGGTCTCTGCGACTTCGGTTTCGGTCTCGTCGACTTCAACTTCGGTCTCTGCGACTTCAACTGCGGTCTCGTCGACTTCAACTTCGGTCTCTGCGACTTCAACTTCGGTCTCTGCGACTTCTGTTTCGGTCTCTGCGACTTCGGTTTCGGTCTCTGTTACTCCCTTGATCAGTTGTTGGAACTGTCTGGTTGTGTCTTCAGAGACAGGTTTCCCTTGCAACAAATCTGTCAGGGCCAGTTCCAGTAGACCTGTTGTTTTATTCAAGAAATCGCCGACTTCTGTTTCGGGCATTGAGACTCCTACTTACAGCTCTGCGCATACTGCGAGACTCGTTTTCTTCTCGACATCGTCGACATCTGTTTTGGACTCTGCGACATTGTCGAGTTTCATCAGTTGGCTCTCTATTTCTGCCTGATAAGAGGACATCCTTCCCTTCTCAAATGCCCCTGTCTAAACCTGTTTAATATTCAGTTAGACTGTGTCATGTACTGGCTATGGGGTATTTGAGAGCTGACGTGGGCAAGTCTGAAATACTGCAGCTTCAAATCGATGAAGCGCGAGGGTATTTGGACAGACATCTTACATTTACCCAGTACACATCCTCTCATAATCAAAAACCGTTGTGGTTTTCACTTCGAGAGAGGATGATATTAAGCTCTAGACCCTTTCAAGATTCAGTGAGACTACGTCTTACACTGGGTATGGGGTATTTGAGAGCTGACGTGGGCAGGTCTGCTTAAATACTGCAGCTTCGAAACGACTGAGTGCAACGGGATTTGGACAGACATTTTAGGTTTGCCCTTTCTGCACGATGGCGTTTATAGGGAAGAAGCAGCCCATCAGGAAGGCTGAGATTATTATTCCGAGGACTTTTGTCATATTTATCTTTAAAGCAGAGAAACTGCGGCGTTTATGATTGCAGGTAAAGAGGTCACTTCCTTCTGTGTGCATATGTATATATATGTATATGTTATATATATATATATATATATATATAT
>NW_028234425.1:38246083-38248583 GCF_977035675.1 Penaeus japonicus | reverse complement strand
TATAATCATTGTTTTTTTTACAATTATCATTATCATTGTAATTATTATCATTATTATCATCATAATTATTATCCTTATCAGTTACTCTTATCATTATTAATATCGTTATTATTATCATCTTTATCATCATTACCAGTATTTTCAGTATTATCATTGTTATTATTATCATTATCATTCCTATGCCATTATCATAATTATCAGTATCATTGTCATTACTAATATTAGTATTATCATTAATAATATAATCATTATTATCATTATTTATCATTACCATTATCAATATTATCATCATCCTTGGCATCATCTATATTATCATCATTATCATCACTACTATTGTTATCATCGTCATAATTACTGTTATAATTGTTATTATCATTAACATTATTGTCATCATGACTGTTATCATTATTACCATTATCATTATCATTTTATGATTTTTTAATTCTTATCATTATTATTGTCATTATTATCGTCATGATTATCATAACTATTACTATTATCATTATTATTATCTTAATCATCGTTATTGTTATAATGATTATTATTTATTTTCCATCAATCTATCTATCTATCCATCAACTATTTATCTCTATCACATGTACTTTTCTCCTTCTTCTTTTTCTTCTTCTTCGCACTCTTCTTTTTCTTCTTCTTCGCACTCTTCTTTTTCTTCTTCTTCGCCCTCTTCTTTTTCTTCTTCGCACTCTTCTTTTTCTTCTTCGCCCTCTTCTTTTTCTTCATCTTCGCACTCTTCTTTTTCCTCTTCTTCGCACTCTTCTTATTCTTCTTCTTCGCACTCTTCTTTTTCTTCTTCGCACTCTTCTTTTTCTTCTTCGCCCTCTTCTTCTTCTTCTTCGCACTCTTCTTTTTCTTCTTCTTCGCACTCTTCTTTTTCTTCTTCTTCGCACTCTTCTTTTTCTTCTTCTTCGCACTCTTCTTTTTCTTCTTCGCACTCTTCTTTTTCTTCTTCTTCGCACTCTTCTTTTTCTTCTTCTTCGCACTCTTCTTTTTCTTCTTCTTCTTCGCACTCTTCTTTTTCTTCTTCTTCGCACTCTTCTTTTTCTTCTTCTTCGCACTCTTCTTATTCTTCTTCTTCGCACTCTTCTTTTTCTTCTTCTTCGCACTCTTCTTTTTCCTCTTCTTCGCACTCTTCTTTTTCTTCTTCTTCGCACTCTTCTTTTTCTTCTTCTTCGCACTCTTCTTTTTCTTCTTCTTCCCTCTCTTCTTATTATTCTTCTTCTCCGCACTCTTCTTTTTCCTCTTCTTCTTCCTCTTCTTCTTCCTCTTCTTTTTCTTCTTCTTCGCCCTCTTCTTTTTTTTATTCTTCTTCGCCCTCTTCTTGTTCTTCTTCTTCCCTCTCTTCTTATTCTTCTTCTTCGCCCTCTTCTTTTTCCTCTTCTTCGCACTCTTCTTTTTCTTCTTCTTCGCACTCTTCTTTTTTCTCTTCTTCGCACTCTTCTTTTCCTTCTTCGCACTCAACTGTCCTTTCAGATTCTCTCCGCCCTCTTCTTATTCTTCTTCTTCGCACTCTTCTTTTTCTTCTTTTTCTTCTTCTTATTCTTCTTCTTCGCACTCTTCTTTTTCTTCTTCTTATTCTTCTTCTTCGCACTCTTCTTTTTCTTCTTTTTCTTCTTCTTATTCTTCTTCTTCGCACTCTTCTTTTTCTTCTTCTTATTCTTCTTCTTCGCACTCTTCTTTTTCTTCTTTTTCTTCTTCTTATTCTTCTTCTTCGCACTCTTCTTTTTCTTCTTCGCACTCAACTGTCCTTTCAGATTCTCTCCGCCCTCTTCTTATTCTTCTTCTTCGCACTCTTCTTTTTCTTCTTTTTCTTCTTCTTATTCTTCTTCTTCGCACTCTTCTTTTTCTTCTTTTTCTTCTTCTTATTCTTCTTCTTCGCACTCTTCTTTTTCTTCTTTTTCTTCTTCTTATTCTTCTTCTTCGCACTCTTCTTTTTCTTCTTTTTCTTCTTCTTATTCTTCTTCTTCGCACTCTTCTTTTTCTTCTTTTTCTTCTTCTTATTCTTCTTCTTCGCACTCTTCTTTTTCTTCTTTTTCTTCTTCTTATTCTTCTTCTTCGCACTCTTCTTTTTCTTCTTCTTCGCCCTCTTCTTTTACTTCTTCGCCCTCTTCTTTTTCTTCTTCTTCGCACTCAACTGTCCTTTCAGATTCTCTTCGTACTGCCGGTCCTTGGACAAAGTGTTCTTGGCAAATGAGCAGGACTGTCCCCACGCGGGACAGGGTTCAGTTGCTCGATATCTTCCTTTAGCTTAACTCCAAACCTTTTTTTATGCACTTATTTACCGCCCCTTCACCCAGCATTAATCGCACGTCAAGGCACTCTTTCAATCCTGAAATAAAACTGTCAAGCAACCCGGATTTCTTAAAGGCAGAGGGACCAAAAAAGAATAAGGAAAAAGGAAAAAGACAAGTTAAAGACGAGAGGTGGCAAGATTCGGAGGTGCCACTGGGAGGCTCGCACGTGGGCCGGGGTGGACGGTTAA
>NW_028234425.1:38238583-38241083 GCF_977035675.1 Penaeus japonicus | reverse complement strand
TATCCTGATACATATAATAGCACGTGATATATATATAAAATATATATATATATATAATATATATAGATATATAAATATACATAAAAATTTGTATACGGAGTAATATATATATATATATATATAATTATATATATATATATACTATATATAAACATAAAAATCTTCATATTTATTCACCCATACATACATCTTTTATATATATATATATTAATAATATATATATAATATATATATATATATATGTATATATATATATATATGTGTGTGGTGGGTGTGAGTGTGTGTGTGGTGTGTGTATGTGTGTGTGTGTGTGAAGACAATATATATATATATATATATATATAGTAGTATATATATATATAGAATATATATATACATATTATATATATATATATATAATATATAAATATATAATATATATATATATATATATACATAAAATATGTAATATATAATACATAATATATAATATAATAAATATATATATATAATATATATTATATATAATATGTTAATAATGTATATAAACTATGTAATATATATGTAATATTTTAACAAATATATATATATATATATATATATATATATATATATAATCATTTATATAACATATATATAGTTAAATATATATAGATATATATATATATAGATATATATAAATATATATGTATATAGATATGTATATATATATTTTAAATCAATAGTATATATAAAATCTATAAATAAAAATATATAAAATCAGGATATAAATACATCTATAAAAATAAAAATTATATATATAACGACTATACTATATAAAGAAACTAATTGAAATAACAGTATAAACATTATCACAAAAAACCCTATATACATATATATATATATATAAAAAGACGTATAAATAAATTATGATATAAATATAACAAAATTACATTCATATACCTACATACATATATATATGTAAAATAATTAAAAATCTACTCTTTAATCGATCTATAAACTAATATAGGATATATAAGATATTTCATCTACAACATCCATAATAAATGTATATATAGATATAATCTAGTAAGATATCACTATATATATATAATCATGTATATTATACAAATAAATAAAGATAAGATCTATATACTACAATATATATACAATATATCTATATAACAACTAAAAATATGGAGGGTGTGTTGTGTGGTGTGTGTGTGTTTATGTGTGAGTGAGTGTCAGTGTGTGTGTGTATATAAAATACAAATACATATATATAAATAATATATATATAAATTAAACTATATATATATAAAAATTTATATATTTTATATATATTGATATACATAAATACATATATACATAATACATATATATATATATCTATATAAATAAATATATAAAAATATAACTATATCTATAATATATTGGTATATATAATATATAAATAAACTATATATATATATAAATATATTTCAATACATACATACATATATATAAAAAATGAAATATATAATATATAAAATATAATATATATATGTATAAATAAATATATATATATATAGTATATCTCTCTCTATAATTATATCATAGAAATGATAACACTATATTCATATAGCATACAAACATATATATTTATGTAGTAAATAAAAAATATATATATAATATATATTAAGAAAATATATATATATATATAATACAAAAAATATGTAATATAAATTCATATAGTATATATAAATATATATATATATATATATATATAATAAAATAATATATAGAATCATGTATATATACATATATAAATATATAAAACACAATATATATATATATAATAATATATATATATATATATATATAATAAATAATATATATATGTGTGGTGTGTGTGGTTGTGGTGGAGTGTGAGTATGTGAGTGTGTTGTGTCTGAGATTTTAGAATAAAAATAGCATATACCTAAAATAAATACAATAAATATTATAATATATATAAATATATATATATATAATATATATAAAATATAATATAGTAATACTTATATACATATATCCAAATATACATAATATATATATAAATATATAAATAAATAAATATATATATAACAAATATATATATAATGTATATATAATATATATAACTAATAATATGCTACCAAATATACATATACACAACAAACCGTCTTAATAGAAAAAGATATGTAAATTATAAAAAGAATATATAAAGAACTCTCTATATACTAAACAAAAACTATTATAAATACAAATACATGTCTAACCAAACATCAATAAATTATCATATATATAACTAAAAAACAATATATCTATCCCATCACTATAATTATCCATATCATAAATGATGTGAGTGTGTGTGTGTAGATGTTTGTGATTGTGAATATAAAAACATATACATAATATAAATATATATTATATCTAAATATAATAAATAGTATAAATATATATTAAAATATATATATATAAATAAACTACATATATATAACTACATATATATACCAAACAATATATATAAATATCAATGATA
>NW_028234425.1:38213583-38218583 GCF_977035675.1 Penaeus japonicus | reverse complement strand
CGTGTTTGTTACAGTGTCAGCTTCAGAGAGATGTTTAGCTATGACAGTTGTGGCTCCATTCCCCACTCGGGCGTCAATCTCGGCATCAGAGAGTGTGGCGAACTACGTCGCAAGGGTGATTGATGTCAACATGCCAGGGAAACTTAATAAGTTGGCGAAGACTAAAATACTAGATAGGTTTATAGACACTCATCATCTGCGTGATACTGCTGCTGTTTACTCCAAATGGATACCAATTATGTACTTATTTTAATTGTTCTAAGTTTTGGTCAAATCTGATGTTTACTTTTTAGTGACCCAAATTCATACTCTAGTAACGCCCAGACTAAGCTAGGCACTCCCTAAATTATCAGTCATGCAGAAGCGATGAGTCCTCGCGTTGCTTGCCCGCCAGAAACGGCGACTCGTTCAAGGTCTCAGATGTCTATCATCCGGAAATAAACCCAAGTTGTTATGAACAATATTTCCACGGCTCCCTGGCCTTCCTAAATTCTTCGATTGTGACGTATGGTCCGTAATGGGAATTAGCAAGCATCACGTAACATTCATACTGGAGAAAGAGCTACAGAAAAAGAGAATATCGTTGTTACAGAAAAAAAGAGAATATCATTGTTTCTGTTACTCTAAATAAGGGAGGCATCAGTTTCATTACTATTCCCACGGCGAATCTATTCGTCATCATGACCGCAGCTTTTCATGTTGTTAGGATTCACATTATTTTTTTCTAATTATACCAACGGAGACCAAGAGCAAATACTTATGAAATTAAGAGAACCCCAAATATAATGATTATCCATCTGAATATTCGTAATTGATAATAACATAACACAACGAATGGCTTGTCTTCACATTTACCTCTTGTCATTCAAGAATCGCTATGGAAAATCCTCAGCGAAAAGGATTACTTGTCCCACAGATAAGGAATACGTAAGATAAAGACCAGATTTCATTCAGATTTCATTCAGATTTTATAACGTCAACGAAAACTTTGGTCCCGTCCTATGACACCGGATCCCTCCCCGTGTCATGTCATGAAGGTCCTACACACACAATGGCAGAATAATATTGAACAGTGTTATCTCTAGTCTAGTGACAATAGCGTTAAAGATAATGATAATAGTAATGATAGTAATGATAATGATATTGATAGTGATGATGATAATGATAACAATAGTAATGATATTGATGTTATGATGATAATGATAACAAAAGTAATGATAATAATGATAATGATATTAATAGTGATGATGATAATGATAACAAAAGTAATGATAATAATGATAATGATATTGATGTTGATGATGATAATGATAACAATAATAATGATATTGATATTAATGATGATAATGATGATGATATATATGATTATAGTATTAGTGATGATATTGATAAATGTGATAATGATGGTAAATGGTAATGATAATAATAATAATAAAGTTATAATAATAATGAGAATAGCAATAATAAAGACAATGATAAAAATAATGACAGCAATATAATGACGAAAATGATAATGATACAACAAAAAGTCGTGATACTGATAATGAGAAATATAATCAAAATTGATGAATAACAAAATAAATAAGTCAATAAATCATCAGATAAATAAGTATATCACACTTAGACCAGAGAGTATATTTTGCACAGAATGAATCAACAAATACTACATTCTTTCAGTAGTATTATTTCAAGGCCACATTTTTGGAAAGACGCAAGGACTCCGATAGTGTAATATATAACTTTCGCCTGTCGCCTTTCTCATAACTTCACATCACTCGCAGTGTTTTCAACATTTTTCTTTTTTTTTTTTCTTCTTCTTTTTTTAGCTCTCTCGCCCTTTCAACATAACACACAAACATCGTCTAGCACTCGTATGCTTGACTGAGAGTGCCAATAGCCCTCCTGGCCTTGAAATCTGCTTAGATAATAAGGTTGAAAAGGGGGGCGGGGGACAGGGGGAGGGAGGAGGGGGGGAGGGGGGAGGGGGGGAAGATGGTTGGGTCTCATAGATGATTTTTTTTTTTTTTTTTTTTTTTTTTTTTTTCTTTTTGATGTGTTTGTTTGTCGAGGGTGATGGACACGGCAGGTGCGTAGGTCGGAGGTCGGGGAGCTTATGATTGGGAGAGGAAGTGCGAGGGAAGAGGAGGGAGAAGAGGGAGAAGAGAGCGAGAGGGAGCTAAGAACAGGGGTGTCTTTTTTACCGTTGTGGCTTCGCTCTTCTGCGTGCGGGCGAGAGGTCGAGATGGCTGCGTGTGTCTGTGGATTGTGATGATTGGCTTTTAGGCAGAGCGGTTATGAACATGGCCCCATTTCCGTACATGTATATACATACATACATATATATATATATATATATATATATATATATATATATATATATATATATATATATATATATCGTGTCCAAACACACACACACATACACATATGCACACACTCACACACACACACACATACACATATACATATGCGCGCGCACACACACACACACACACATACCCACACACATATGTGTATGTATATATATATATATATATATATATATATATATATATATATATATATATGAATATATACATACATGCATATATATATATATATATATATATATATATATATATATATATATATATATATATATATATATCTTTGTGAGTATGAATGTTTTTATGCGTGTGAGTGTATGAACACTAAACTTCTGAATCACATCGCGCAAGAAACCTCCCTCATCTCCTGGCCACTTACGAAATGACAGAAGGTAAAATATCCTCATCCTTGAACCACCATAACCAACTCCCTTAGCCACTATAAACAGCATACGGGTGCAGTTAAGAAAATGAAAACCTAATCCCTCAAGAATAAAAAAGAAAGACAAAAAAAAAAAGGGAGCGAGAGAGAAAAAAAAAGCTTCTTCTCTAAATAGATTAATCTTTCTCTCAGCTCACTTGTCTCAATATAGATCTTCATTAAGACTTCCTTTCTGGCGGCGTCGACCTTCTTCGTCTGGTATCCGCTTGTTCTTCCTTTATCCATTTGATTGCTGTTCCCTTGTGTCTCTCTCTCTCTCTCTCTCTCTCTCTCTCTCTCTCTCTCTCTCTCTCCGTATTGCAAGGGCCGCCACAACCTCACTTGTTTATTTTCTGTGATTATCATGTTGTTGTTGTTGGTGGTGGTGGTGGTGGGGGGAGGGAGGGGGGTTAAACGTATTACAATGACCATCGTCCTTATTTTCTCAAAGACCTATAAGAGTTTTTTATTTATGCGCGACAGTTCGTTCACTGCTGGTATATTATTAAACTATTTTTCTACACCAGTGCAGTGACTTTGAAGCCGGCATCTTGCAAGTTTTGTTTGTTTTCCTAACAGGCCTTTATACTTCGGTTATTGATCCTTTTCCACCAGAGTTCAAGGTCGCCGTTGACGTCATGATGCAGCTTCCGATCTCATGGATTTATGAACGCCGACGAGGCTTACAAATTACTTTATCCACGTTTGTGTGTGTGAGTGAGTGAGTGAGTGTGTGAGTGTGTGTGTGTGTGTGTGTGTGTGTGTGTGTCGGTGTTTTTCTTCGAATTGTAATAACAATAAAGCTGATAGAGAGAGAAAAATGATTGACTCCTTTATAAAATGTTATATTACTATTTCAAGTTTGTATAAAATATTTACAATCGTATATGTACATACATACGCACACAAACGAGAGAGTGTGCGAGAATGAGATAGATAGATATATAGACAGATCGAGATACAGATAGATAGAGACAGAGACAGCTGGGGAGAGAGAAAGACAGATAGATAGAGACAGAGACAGCTGGAGAGAGAAAGGCAAAGAAAGAGAGAGAGAGAGAGAGAGAAAGGCAAAGAAAGAGAGAGAGAGAGAAAGGCAAAGAAAGAGAGAGAGAGAGACAGCTGGAGAGAGAGAAAGGCAAAGAAAGAAAGAGAGAGAGAGAGAAAGGCAAAGAGAGAGAGAGAGAGAGAGAAAGGCAAAGAAAGAGAGAGAGAGAGAGAGAGAGAGAGAGACCCATCATTACAGTAAGTGTCTTCAGACCGAATCTTTCCAAAAAAGATTTGCAGAACAAGTCTCCCGTCTGGGCGACCACCCTTAAGAAAGGCCATTTGGACATCTGCCAAGAGACGCAAAGAGGTGCTACCTGTTGCCTGTTGACTAAGTAGTAAGTCTGGACACTGATTAATAGATCTGTCACTTCAGCGCTCTGGTATTACCTCCATCACGATAGATATTTCCACTCTTCGCATTAACGTTTAAAAAAAAAACATGGACGAGATTAATTCAGCAAGTTTCACCAGGGATCATGAATCTGCAAGTTTGGGCAAAGATTAAACTAGATTACCTATACGCCATAGCTATTGATTAGCAATTGAATGTGCTTTGACTTCTGAACCCATGTGCGTAATGACAGAGGGACTGACACTGACTCATACATCATGAAATTCCCAACAGAACTAATGAAACTGTCAGCTTCCAACGTCAGACACAAATCCTAGGACGTAATCATACTGCCACGTGTAAACAAGCCATTAAAAGCTGCTCTTAATCCGATTGCCTCTACGACCAAGGACAGACCTCTCTCTACGACCGACCAGGAACACGAGGATTTGCAGCAGAGGATCCCATCGACGAGATGTGAAAACACGATGGATGGATGGATGTAAATATGTATGAATGTATATGTGCTTATTTAAACACGTCAGCGCAGACACGCACTCTCATATATACATAGGGGAAAAGAGGTGGGGAGGAGAGCAAGAGAGCGAGCGAGAGAGAGAAGAGAGAAGAAAGAAGAGAGAAGGGAGAGACAGAGAGATAGAAAGAAAGAGAGAGAGAGAGAGAGAGAAAGGGAAAGTGAGAGAGAGAGAGAGAAACGGAGAGAGATTCAGAAGCAGAAAACCTTAAAAACAAATATGAAGAGTGACAGAGAAAGAGAGAGAGAGGAAGAAAGAGAGAGAGAGAGAGAGAAAGGAAGAGAGAGAGAGAGAGA
>NW_028234425.1:38206083-38208583 GCF_977035675.1 Penaeus japonicus | reverse complement strand
ACACTGGACAGCATGCTCAGTTGTCCAACTTTTCTGACACGGATGGCACTGACTATTTTCGTTTCTTTTTAACGAGGGAAAATGTTGCCAGAACATAGGATTGATTGTGCATTTCAGTACATTGGTTTTGAAAGGCTAGACCGCACAAAGAGCAGCGTCGCGGTCCTAACGTACCTGTTTTACTAATGTTTTCGTTCACAGGGACAGCCGAAAGAGACAATCTCCTCTCACATGGCCAAAGATTGTAGCAGCTACCAATGTTGATAGTTGCGTTTGAATTGGTGCATATTTCACTGCTGATGATGCTCGGTCTTTTCACATGATCCTCGTATGTGATACAGAAGCAAAGGTATCGAACAATTTTGTCTAAAATGCATAATGGTAAACATAACTGACTGAATGACCGGACCTCCAAGGTTCAGTTACTCGCATACCATTTGTCAGATCACGAACGTCTTCACAAATATGTTATACATCTGCCCTTACGAGCAGAGATGCAGCCTGTTTTCCATTATTGCTAAGTTGACATAGATGGCGTGGAGGTATTCTGTCGCCATTTCATGATGTGATTTGTGTGCTATTCTGCACTGTTGCCGCAAGTGACTCCGGACTCGGATAACGAGAAGCTGTAAAAGTCCATCAGCTACGAAATCATGCAATTTTTAAGGCATTTGATCTTCTTTAGAGCATTTGTTTATGCACTTTTTATTTATTTGTTACACACACACACACACACACACACACACACACACACACACACACACACACACACACACACACACATATATATATATATATATATATATATATATATATATATATATATATATATATATGTATGTATATATATATATATACATATGTGTATATATATATACATATGTGTATATATATATATATATATATATATATATATATATATATATATATATATATATATATATGTATGTATGTATGTATATATATATGCTTACGTATACCACTTAAAGGGCTCAACTTGAACCCTATGGAAATTTGATTTTTCCCGACGTATATAACATTCAAATTCAATAAGTAGCAGTATTTTTATTTCAAATCGAGCAGTTTGATCCCCTTCTTTGGTTAAAACGCAACGTAATCATGTAATGAACCGCCATGATGATGATGTTTTGATCCGAATAAGGGATGTTTACTGTAATGGTGAGTCACTGCAAAGCGGATTCGCTTAAGAGGGACATAATGTGTCATGGCCTTTCCAGAAGCTCGGCTGAGGGAGCGGGACTTCCTCAGCTCAAATGACAAGCTCCTTATCATTATGATTATTATAATTTTCTCTTTCCTTTACAATGCATTCTCATTTTGCATTTCATTTTGAAGCTGTTTTTTTATTTTATTTGTCAGCGTTTTAAACATATCATTTGCATGAGGCAATGCTATATATATATATATATATATATATAATATATATATATATATATATATAATATATATATATGTATATATATATATATATGTTATTATTATTTTTTTCGTTCTTTCTCTTTCTCACCTAGATGTGTCGTTGAATGATGAAGAATGAATGTTTACAGCATACCATGGTGATGGATTCTGAAAGATTTTTTTTTTTCTTTTTTTTTCTTTTCTTTTTTTTTTTGTACAGATACTTTAATTTTCTGAGATTCATAGGTGTCCTGTCGTCCAAAAAAAACAAATCCTTTTTATTGTAAGGGTTGAGTCTTTCAGAGGAGTAATGTTTGTTTGTTTTAGTTTTTGTTTTTGCGGCAATTTGGCCAAAGTAATTTTCACTGTGATGTTTCATCATTTTGATTGTTGTTATTTCGGTTCATCACCAGATTGTGAGTGGTGTATGTAAATCTCACAGTTGAAATATTGCACCAGTTACTTTTTAATGCACTTATGGTCATGTTTCCATCTGAAACGAATTGTTGACATATTTTTCCATGACATTTCAATATATCATAGAAGACGTTCCGATATTTCAAATATGAAAATGGATCGATAGTTTTAAGATGCCTTGTTTGCCAAAATGGCAATGTATCTTTTGCATATTAAAAAAAAATACCTTTTCTTTACTGTTTTATTTCCCAGAAATGAAAAGATGAAAATGACTATCCTTAATGGAGTTTCTCAGAGATCAAAAGTCTAAAACCCTATAAAAGAAGAAAGAAGAAGATCCTAGACCTTCTCGTATCCTTATCTAGCCATAACCTGTACCAAACATCATGCAGGGAAGTTAAAACCAGAAGCAAAGAACCGAAAGCCCTGTCATATTTAATTAGGTCAAGTTCCCTAAAGTCCTTCAGCAAATCAAATAGCTCATTACGCTTCAGATCGGTCAACGAACCTACACATTTATATATAATAGGAACGTAATGTGATAGGTATTAATTCATATAATAGTGTCATAAAAATAAGAATGGTAATAATATCCATGGTAGTTGCATATTTAATTGCAAATTCTTGGGAAAGATTTGAAGATTTGACCGTTGCGCAAAGTAGT
>NW_028234425.1:38171083-38178583 GCF_977035675.1 Penaeus japonicus | reverse complement strand
AATTCTTGGCATATATCTCAAACATATAAACAAAATAACCAAAATCTCCTTTCATCCACCAATAATTATGTTACGTCTTTCAGTCTAATCCACATGATTAACCCATTGCGGACAGGGTGCCTAACGACATAACTGGTTGTCAGGACAGGCAGTCTACAACACTAGCGGCACAGGCTAAAAATTAGAGGGACAGGGAAAGTGTTTTCTATATATGTGTTGGGTGGACTAGCCCAAACAATATTTTTCCATAAACCCATCATAAAATGTGGGTTTAGGCTGACTTTGGAACCCTGTAGCTCTGGAGCTAGCACTGTTACAGCCATAATACTTCATGACTGTGTGCGCGCTTCAACTGTGATCCCAATGTCGCGTCATGTACACACTGACACCCATCTTTTAGGCCTAATTGGTGCTGTCATGCCACCCGTACCCAATGGGTTAAAAAATATGCAGTATTTAGTACAATATCAGTCTATTACAACCTTCCTAAAATGAAATGGAAATTATATACCTATATCAATCCTTGTACTATTATACTCATATTTGGGTAAACTCTCAAATCATGTATTACACATTCTAGCAGCATTCTTCCTAGCATAAGGTTTAGAATGTCAAAATAATCCCAGATTGGATGAACAGTCACTGCAAATATACTCTGGACACTGGAGCATCCACTTTAGAAATATACCTGGCAGTATTCGGTTAAAGTACACTTTTGCAAGCAGGAATTTTTTTTTTCCTATTATGTGATTGATGATAGCAAGACTTAATTTTTTGAATCAATTTCCTATGATTTACTTTGGCACGGGATAACTAGGAATTCAACAGATTTCAACTGAAACAGATTAAAAGATTAGAAGCTAGCTTGGAAGTGATGATGATATTGACAGCTACTTTACAAGCTTTTAGCTTATGTAATCATTATATTCAAGTCATGTTAGAGAGAGCTTGTGCTTTTCTAATGGTGGCTGAGTTTCGATAGAATTTAAATATTTCCTCAACTAATATACAACTCTCCAATTATTGTCCTCAGACTAATACAGCATGTAACACCATTAATTCATTACAAAAAAATAATCCTGTATCAACAGTTTTACAGATACAGCGATCACTTATACTTTAATTTTCACATTGATAAAAAAGGAATTTAACTTAAAAATGACAAAATACAAAATAAAAACATGTATGACCACATCAAAATTTCTATAATAGTATGTACTCCAAGAAATGCACTGTAGAAATTACGATATTAATTCTAATCTTAACTTGAGCTTCAGCTAGTTATAAAAATGATAAAATACAATACCATGAAAGAAAATTTATATGTTTCAGACTGGTGTAAAAAGCATGGATGGAAGGCATAAAATTTGTAAAAGCTTTTTTCCATGTCTGGCAAAATGAGTTGAATACTTTTTTTTTCAATGCTTGTAATACTTCTTTTGACGTAAAGGATACATTTCTCCCTTTTCAACAAAAAGTACCCTGTGAATAACTTTTAAAAATTCTATGAACTAAAAACTGTTAATTCAAGGAGTAATATCAATTGGTAAAAGTGGCCTAAAAAAAAATAAGAAAAGCTAGAAGGGCAAAATCTTTCCCGACACATCTACCACACATACACCATTGGATAGAACGGCTCCTTGCCCACCACTGGCATGTAAGTAAAGGACGCCAGGAGTATGCTCGCTCCAATCCACACAAGTCGCATGGACTTCTCTACCACACCCTGCATGGAGTACATGATCACAGGCCAAAGTCCTATGCACACAAGACCCACAGAGAGAAATGGTCTGACAAAGAAGGCCATCACCTGAAAATACATTAAGAAACTTTAATATATCAGGGAAAATAGATACTTAAAGGAATTATATTCAAATTACTGGTATTGTACAGTAGCAAAATGCTTTTAAAATCTATTTCAAAGACACTCATCAATACAAGTATATAAAAGTGGTCAGCAAAATAAATATCATGCAGATAAGGAGTAAGGGATTATTGACTATTTTGCTTTGTTATGTTGATAGACTTTACTTTCCTGACTTAGGTTCTCACCTATCCAATTGTAATAATGTATCGGATCATAATATATAGGTAAGCTTGAATTAACCCATTAGCAGCAGATGGCATGATTTGCTGCAAAGGCAGAGTCGATCATAGACGCGGATGGCACTGTGCCAGACACGTAAAACAGCCATCCTACTGCACAAACATTTTTTTAATACCGACACCAATGGGTTAAGCATAAAAATGTGATCATCTACACAGTAAGAATTATTGTAGTAACTGTATCTGTTGCATACTGTTTAATTCAAACAGACAAATAGGATAACATGTAGTCCATAGTATCTGTGAGACAATACATCATATACATGATGAGGTATCTCTGCTCTGATTTAGAGGAATCAACAACATCACACAATGTGCAATGTCACTTGCACTGATAACAATGCAATGTTGAAGTTATCAAAAAAAAAAAAGAAAAAAAAAGTGAGTCTTTATATGAATTTGCATTAGATGAGGTTTTCATAATTATGAACTACAAACATTATACTTGACCACAGACATGCATATGATCTATAGGAGTAGAAATTAAAACAGATTTTCACTTTAATTCTTTCAATATCTGGTGCAAGTTTTCCTTCTACTAGTGTGCATGAGCCTACTCATGCACACTCAAGCACACACTTTTACATTCACACACACACACACACACTTACATTTACACTCACTCACTCACTCACTCACTCACTCCCTCTCTCACTCGCTCACTCACACACACAAATGCAAACACACACACAAACACAAACACAAACACACACACACACACACACACACACACACACACACACACACACACACACACACACACACACACACACACACACACACACACACACACACACACACACACACACACACACACACACACACACACACACACACACACACACACACACACACACACACACACACACACACACACACAAACACACACACACACACGGACACACACACACACACACGGACGCATGCCATATAAAAGTAGAAAATAAAAAACAAAAGACTCACCAAGATCTCAATGCCAATAATGATAAAGAGGATGCGTATGGCCACTTCCCACACCATGTTGAATGAGGACACGAGGAGCCACGTAACACGTAAGGGGGCACAACTCTGGTGAACTAGGGCCCACAAACCAATAGGAGTCATGAGGTACAGGTAATGTTGCCATGGGTTTTGTTGTCCTGAGAGAGAGAAAAAAAAAAATCATGGCTTCATTTTGCACCAAAGATCATAACTGGCATGAATTTGTTTATGTCAAATGAAATGCATATTTAATCTTATTCTATACAAAAGAAAGCTTCTTTTCCTTTTTTTTTCAAAATATCAAATGGATGCTAGGATAGTCTAACCCATTACAGATGTGGGCAACATGATGCCATGAGCCTTTTTGACCATATGCTAGGTGAGTAGGGTGCCACTGTCAGTTTGGCTGTTTTGACTAGTGGCACTAGGAGTGAGAAGGAAGAGGAGTGTATATAGGTGTAAGTAGTTTGTTTTATCGTTGTTACAATGAAGACAATATTTCACCAAACTATGTACAGTCACTCATAAAAGTTCGTGGGGGTCCGTGTGTGTGTGGGCCTGTGGAGTCCCCACCCCTTTCTGGACGGCGAGTCTTTATAATGGCGTGGCAACGCGCACAGCCATACACATGGCATAACTGTAACGTTGATGTGATAAAATAAGAAAGGGATATGTTTGTCAATCAGGAATTATCGGTATAGTCATAACCAGTTACATTATTCCAATGTAGTGTGAAAAGATATGAAGGTTTGAGTGCCTCCAATGTCTAAAGTTTACAATAAAGAAGTGAGCAGTAACGAGGGTAGTGCAGGTCGACATGCATTCGAACCGTTTCGAAAATTTGCTTCGCATCCACGTCAATAATGTTGTAAATCATTAAGAGCTAAAGAGACACAGAATCGAATGTTGTATAGCATTACTTTCGTCACATATTCCCCCATATATCCCAAGAAAACCAAATGTAAATAATAGGTCATAAAACATTCTAAGTAGACCAAGACTCGAAACACTGAGCAGTGAAGCAGTCTGAGTTGGCCAGAGCGTCACTAGACGCTGAAAGTGTAGGAATTGTGTGTGTTCACCTAGGACATGATTGACCGTAATAAATGTCCACGCAAATATTGTTTTATGTCATGTATTTTTCACGGTGCAATTTTATGAATGACAGCATATGAAGGTTAAAATTTTATGGACACAACAGAAGAAGGGTGGAGAAGGAGGGAGTAAAAAGGTGGTTTTAAACCAGGTGAAGGGAGACTAGAGGGAGGAGGTCAAGTGTTTAGTTTCCGCTCCCCTATGGTAGTTGAGGTTAAAGCCATTTGTTAATATTGTAATGAAATGTTATATAGTAGCGAAACATACGAAATGTTCACTGTGCATTTATCTGATGTCGAACTATTACTCTCTATAAATACCAAACGTCATATCGCAGTATATTGTCCTTAACGGGAACAGTGTTCACAAAGTTTCCTTCCCCCATCCCCACCTTTAGGTGAATGACGTCCCCCCTCGACATCACAGCTAGACCACCGGGTAAGCGGCAATGACAACAGCTATGGATAATGACATGTCATTCGTGATGTTACAGTATATCCTCTGTCACTGATACTCAAGCAATTTAGTGATGAGGGAAGTGGCAGCTCCGTATGTTGCTGGTTCCATGCACAACTGTCGTGGCATCCAGCAGTCTAATACACCAGCATATTGAAAGCATGTGGCACATAAATCATAAAGTATGGAACATGCGACCATACAAGATTATGTAGTTGCTTCCTTTGTAGGATAAATAACCATTTCTTTGCATGACATGTAAAGAAAGTGCTGAACAGACAAAACGGTAAAACAAATTGTATAAACATTACATTTATTTATTTGTAAATAATAATATATAGAACACATTTATTTATTTGTAAATAATAATATATAGAACACAAGTGTTCATAAATAACTCATTTGTTGTGGTGACTACATGACTCAATATGCTATGCCATATGTATATTAATTGAGATAAATATAGGCTATAGGCAAAGGAAATACCTGTAATACTGACTTCAAATATAAATGTGTCCTGTCAATACTAATAATGATAACATTATTAAAACATGTAAAGTAATCAAAAATAAATTAAAACGGATTATACGATGAACAATAAGGTCATGTTTATTGTAAATAACACAAAAGCACCATGATAATCGACGTAAAAATAACAATAAATGGTATACATGGCTTACCATGAACTGCGCCAATGGTTTAGTCACATGCACCCGACAAAACCAACACTGTGAATTACATTATTTTCCTCATTATCTTTCCCTGAACATCCATTTAATGATATTACACAAGGACCGAGCGATTAATATTTTCCCCATCCCCCATATGCCTCAATTATTGTATTCAGTCTGTCTGGCACTGCATCAACAAGACGTTGACAATAGTTTGGCAGACGTCTTAAATTTTCCCATTCGGCAGTGGCATGATTTACTATAGCTGCCTGATGTCGTTCGTCTTGTATATCCCATGTTCTCTGCATCATTGCCCACACGTTCTCAATTACGTTGACGTCACACCCTTTGGTTGGCAATACTATAACCTGAATATCTGGGTGTTGTGCAAACCAATTCCTTACCAAGGCGCTCGTGTGGATGCTGCTTTTATCATGAAAAAATCGAATTGGGTTAGGAGCATGAATGGCTGTAGCACGAATGGACGGGATAATGGTTTCAAGTATCTGTATATATTTCTCTGAATTAAGATGACCGTCTATTCGTGTCAAGTCTCCTAGTCCCCCGGACCACATCCAACCATGGAAGCTCACGCTACAGCGTCCACTTCTGCTCAACTGCTGTATGTTCTCTTCGGCAAACCTGGTGTTCACATTGATTTTGTAACTGGTTATGACTATACCGATAACACATGATTGACAAACATAATCCTTTCGTATTTTATCACATCAACGTCACAGTTCTACCGTATGTATGGGTGTGCGCATTGTCACGTCGTTATACAGACTCGCCGTCCAGAAAGGGGTGGGGATGGCACAGGCCCACACACACACTGACCCCCACGAACTTTTATGAGTGACTGTACCTCTTCTTCCATTGATTCATGATAGAAATGTTAGACTGGGTGTATAATTTCTATATTACACAAGTTATTGGTCTTAACATTGCCATAGCCATATCAATACTAGCTATATATCTCACAATCTGATGAAACAAAAAAATAAAGAAGATTTTCAGTACTCTAATGTATAAATGAGCAGGATTTGGGAGGGTTGTGGAGCAAAGCTTGAGTCTCCCTTGTTTTACCAAACCTACTGAAACACCACATCAGTTACCTAGGCCCCTCTGCAATGGGTTAGGAAACCAGAAAAAAATGTAAAAATGATGCTAATGACCTGAAATCTATTTGTGACGTTATGAGTTAGTATCCAAAGTTCTTAAAATCTTAAAATGCCAAGAGAAAAACAATAGTAGTAATAATAATAACAATCTTAGGCATCTAGTTCAACAAAGACCCAGAAATCACAATATTTACCTATGAGTTTAGTGAGGTTTGTTACCGCCCAAACCACAAGGACTAAACCCATCACGACAGAGGACCGCCATACTCTCCTTCCCTCTATTGTGCCTCCAGCCATCCGCAAAACAGCACTGTGATCCTGTTTTTGTACACAAGAATATTGACATTTACAGATTCCCTTCAAAGCGATCTCATACTGTACGGTGCACACACACTGACAGGCAAACATTCTCTTGTCTGTGATTTTATTATGATGTCATGGAGTTGTACTTTGGCTGTATGTCATTTTGGCTCTTTAAAATCAAACTTTTTGATTTTCTGTAATTTCCTATCATTTGACATTTGCCCCTAAATCATAAACCACTATCATGTTGATACAATAGAAAAAAAAAAAAACTATACACAAAATGGGCCTACTAAAGATGAACTCATCTTTCAACAAAAACTACATTGCATATATCAGGTTTTTCTACCGCTGATTCAGTCTACCCTGCCACAATGTTGACTTCACATTCTAGATACTCCTACATCAGAACTGACCTGATGTACCCACTGATATTTCCTGAGCAGGAGTTTCATTTCCGTATGTGTGAAAGGTTATTTTCATAACAATTATGGAACTTGCAGGAAGACATTTCTGTGCATTAGGTTATTTCTTTATCTTTTGCTGTAAAATATTCCTTTATAATTGCAAAAAATGATTGCCCTCACTGTTCCTGTAAGTCTCTCCTCTTTTCAATTAGGTTTGATATGGAAGACCAAGTACTAAACCTCTTGCATTAAAAACAAATAATCTCATTCTTGGAAAAAAAATCCATTTATCACAATGTTATTTTCATTTAACTAAAAAATTTGCCAATGAAAAGCAGAGCTAAAAAGTGGAACATCATT
>NW_028234425.1:38161083-38166083 GCF_977035675.1 Penaeus japonicus | reverse complement strand
GTTAAAAAAAATAAATAAGCAAAGGGAAAAGAAATGCAAGATAAGCAAACATACCACTTGCAAACATTGGTAGAATATCTGGGCTGCCCCAACACCATGTATGACGACTCTCATTGAAGACAGAATCAAACTCTACAGGATTCTCTTTCCATCCTTTTGCAATTGCACTTGGGTCTTCAAAGATCCCTGCAATGATGGCCACGTGGCCTGGCCGAGATTCTGTAGGGACTCGAGTGTGAGAAACTCCCCACGTCCCTTCTTTTTCAATGACTGACCTGTCAAATCAAGTATGATAACATTAAAAAGTAACTCAGTTCTTGCATTTTCCATATAAGTAAATTCAGACATACTATGGTTTTAATACACAAAGCATACGTAGCACTTGCTACGGTCCAGGAGCCATTTGAGAGGTCACACAATACTATTTGGGGGATTTCAGTTATTGTTTGCTGTAAAAATAGTAATAAAAGTATGAAAAAATAAGTTTTCAAACAACTTTGGATGCCTGCAGCTCCATATGCAGATGCAAGGTTCTATGGGTTACAATACAGTGTATATATTGATAATCAGTCTGGAAAAAAATGGCAATACCTGACACTTCTCATGAGTGCAGCTGCCATACTCCTCAGTATGGATTGATGATGTACCCTGGAGATTTATCATTGAAAAAGGGGTAAATATCCAGAATAGTGCTGCATCACCAAATACCACAATAGCAGAACTGATGGATTCCTCTCACCATCTACTATCATAGATATAATCCATAATTTCCCCTCAACCCACCCCACAATCTAGGTCCCAATAATAGGGGAAGGCATGAAGTAGATTGGGGAAATAGTTTGATAATATATGAATAAATTCCAACAAATATACTTTATTTGTGCCATATTTCAGTCTACTGTAAAATAAAAATGTAAAAGATTTTTTTTTTTTTTTTAAGTTTCCTTAAATAGCATACCATGTACACAGCTGCACATGGTATGCTATTCTTTACTAGGTGCACATCTATAGTGCATGGGCTAGTTTCTTATTTAGCAATAAACCTTTTAACTCATTGGCACTGGGTGATGTGATATTACGTCATGGGAATATTTCCCTCTCGCCGGATGACATCCCATCACGTCGTGATCTTTCTATCAAAACTTATGTTTTACATTGTAGGTATGTATATACTCATAGAAGATCCATTTGTATAGACATTTTTAATCCCTTGTGAAAATAATGTACACAAATATAAAAACCTCCTCTTATCACCCCGATGAATCAGGCTGGTGAAAAGTGCTCTAAGCGGCACAGTGCGGCATCACACCGCTTAGTCACTACAGGAATGACATTAGGCAAATATAAGTTCTAGCGTGAATGGGTTAAGTACATCTTCAATGTGTATTCAGTGTCATCAGTATAACCCAGATTGAAAAGAATTTTGAACAATAAGGTACGTGAAACACTTATGATTGGCCTGCTAATCGAAGGGTCGATCTCACTGGTTGTTGCCTACAAATGAACTGAACATCCTGAAATTGTCTTTTCCAACCAGGTGCATATCAGTTAAACAAAAATATACAAGTCAATTGTGTATCACTGATGGATGAAGGTTGAAGACCCTAATCAAGCCCTCGCCTATCATCTGGGCCCAGACTGTGGAGTATGGGAAAGACTCAGAATATATCCACAGCATATGAGTAGTAGAGCGTGAAAGGAATCCATTAGTGCCACTATCATGATAATTTTGTAACATAATTCTGAATATTCATCAAAATAGGAACTAGTCCAAGCTCTATCCTCCCCAAATTAAATGTGGTAAACGTTAAGCCTTTGACGAAACATGAAGTATGGGGTATAACTTGATAAAGACGCAAACAAACATAGCGAAAATCTAACCTTACAGCATGACTTAGCTTTAATTATAACATAACACCATAAAACTCTCTTCTTTCTAGAAATGTAAAATAAGCAAGATATATATATATATTTTTTAATAATCTAAAAATGAGCAAAGGGAGATGACTCTGCACATGTGCTGACCTCACCCATGCAAATACAAACAAATGTATATACATGGGACAATAATAGCACCAATAAGGAAACGACTGATCTAACAAAAACGCAAGCTGGCGTCTTCCGAACATTTACTAAAGCGCGTGCCTTCCTCCTCACCTGAGAAAGGGCGCTCTCGTAGTTTCACTGCAGCGTACAGAAGTGTCATATTAATTGGGATAGAACCCTGGCAATAAAATTAAGAGAAAACGGGTCCTATAACAAAAAAAAAAGAAAAAAAAAGAAAATCCGCAAGCTGGTGTCTTCCAAACATTTACTAAAGCGCGTGCCTTCCTCCTCACCTGAGAAAGGGCGCTCTCGTAGTTTCATTAGGAAAGTCGTAGAAGGAGTCAGCCCGGAGTCCGTCAGCCACCAAGAGGACCAGCCTCTGCGCCGCCGGCTCCTTCCCGTGCACTTGAGGTGTCATGCCGTGGCTCAAGGGCGTTTTGAAATAAATGTCAAACACAGACACGAAGAATATTAGGTGGACGACGAAGCCCACCACGAACAGCCACATTACGACGGTGGTGGTGGGAGTCCTCCTTCTTCTTCCTTCTCTCTTCCTTCCTTCCGTCTTCTTCCCTCCTTCTTCCTTCTTCTTCCTCCTCCGTCGCCGCCGCCGCTCTATCAGTTTCTTCTTCTTCTTCTTCTTCTTCTTCTTCTTCTTCTTCTTCTTCTTCTTCTTCTTCTTCTTCTTCTTCTTCTTCTTCTTCTTCTTCTTCTTCTTCTTCTTCTTCCTTCCTTTCTTCCTTCTTCCTCCTCCTCCGTCGCCGCCGCCGCTCTACCAGCTTCTTCTTCTTCTTTTTTTCTTTCTGAGGGTTTTAGACTATGTGTAGTCTACATTCCCCTATTCTTTCTTCTTCTTCTTTCTTGTTTTATAGGGTTTTAGACTATGTTTAGTCTATATTCCCCGATTATTTCTTCTTTCCGCTCTATCAGCTGACACTGTCAACGCCGAACCAAAACATTGCCGATAGTTTCACCGCGTGTGGCTGTCTGCTGCTATTTTCACGGTGAATGGATCTTCGATGAATAGGGTATATTCGAGGTATTTTATATTGCTAAATTCGTAAATAATTAAATAGAAAATAAAGAAAACAATAATGTTATTAATTATATGCATAAATAGTTTCATAAATCCGTAGATAAATAAATTAATAAATGGACGAAAATTTTAAAAAAGTATATACGTTGATAGATAAAAAAAAAAAATATATATATATATCAATAATAATAATATGTGTAAACACTTTTTAATTATTCGTGTGTGTGCTACGAAACACAGACAAACCAATCTTAAAAACGCGCAGAAATATGAAAAAGTAGCCGGTTATCGATTCACTATTACTCTCAGTATCAAGATCATTGCTGAGCAAATATACAAAACAAAGTAAAAACTATCGAAAATCTTTGTATCTCGCGCCACTTAGCACGCATAATTTGGGTCTCATTTTTATAGCCACCCGATAAACATCCTCAGTCACCTGCAAAATGTCTCAAGTCAGTATCACATTTCGTTCTCTAGATCTTAACGGAAGGCGTGTGAACAAACGGATGAAGTCTACACATTGTTTGGATTAAAACTTTGATTGTACTGATCTAACTATCATTACCGCTATTTCCATTAACATTAATACTGTGATTATTGATATCTTCATTGCAATTCCAGACAACATATCAATTAGTAACTCCGCTATACTACGAACAAAAAGCATCATTAATACCGCTTTTTTTTTTACTTGGCATATTAACCTTTCAAGCACAAAGTTAAAAAAGCTGATCTATATAGCTCCCCCCCTCCACCCTTACCTCCCATTGAACAAACGCTCGTGTTGAATTCCAGAGAGAGATTTGCATGATCAGCCTCCCACTGCCAAGGCAAAATTGTTTCTAGAAGTCATAGAACTCCTTACTTCAACGCAGTAGCTTGAACATTTCTAAAGTATAGATTTTATTTCCTAATGAACGTATCCCATTGTTATATACCCGATCACTATATTGAAATTTGATATACCTGTCATATAATGATAATTATCAAAAATCATAAAAAGTTAGGCATACTCAATGTGAGAATGAATGCAAGATGCAAAAGGCATTTAATTGAAGGGCAGATCATTATTGTATTCTCAAAAGTAATAGAGGATTATGCGCATATTATCATTTTCATTAAAGTTACGGAATCCTGCAGACACGAGAGGATCTAGAAATAGTAACATGAGTAAAGGAGGAATGGTATGTGGGAAAAACTACATAAGACTTAAGGTTACAAACTTATGGATACAGTGGCGAATCTGTGTTGCAATTAGTCTCCGGAATTAAAAAAGTATAACCAGTCTCAGGAATTAAAAAGTATCAATTTCCACAGTAGGGAAAGACTGCCTCCCTGTCCACCTGTAAGTCCATCAATCTCAACTCGGAAAGTAAATACGAGGTCCTTCCTTGTTCGGGAAATGTCATTTTCTCTGAATACAACTTTCGCATTTGAAAGTTATGGTTGCAGGTAAAGTTGCAGTTGTTAAAGTAATGTTTACTCTGCGGAATATCACAAGTGAGTGGGTGACGTATGAAAGATTTACGAGATAACGCCATTACAGTCATCGGGGATCCATACCATCGGGTTCTGTCCATGAAAACAATAATACTGACACAGGAATGAACTCCAAACTGAGTGTCAGTAATATATATATATATTACTTAACTTAATTGCCCGCAATTAAAAAATCAAAGAAGATGGAAGAGTTGGATTCATTGTCGATACGAGGAATGATCATTATGCATGACATAAACACACATCGAGTATATTAAATGAGGCATTAGACATCAGTTTTTTTTTTTTTTTTTTTTTTTGCACGTACACTAGGTCAAGGAAATGGGTCGGTGTTTACCAGTGTCTTATTTTGATACAGGAATAGTTCAACTTTTGATCCAAGAGGCTTAGGAGGATTCCTAAGGAGAGTTTTAGT
>NW_028234425.1:38141083-38143583 GCF_977035675.1 Penaeus japonicus | reverse complement strand
GAGGGCAATTACTACCATAGCTGCTGGTTTTTTTTTTCTTTTTTTTTGGACGTGGACCTTTAACTCTTGCGTATTTGAAAGTCACACTAATTTGGTTTTGCTACATTGCTTAGATTAGTCATGAGAATGTTATACATGATACATCAGCAATGCTGTGAACATTAAATTTAGATACATAATTATTGTAAAAGAAAGAACGTTATGAACATCCTGGAACATTTAAACTTATCTTTTTACTAACTCTTATAATCACAATTTTGGAGAGCCTATCACCCTATTACTATCTATTCTGAGTAAAATAATTTGTTGAAATTGTTTTCCGGCTGTAGAACTGCTCACTTCCCCCCCCCCCTCCCCCCCGTTTTCCTATATCCTTTTCTGTGTGTGATTTCGCCTCATTTTATACTTCCCTCTTCTCGCGGTTTCGCTTTTGTTTTTCCCTTTGCGTGTGCGTTCTTCTTCTTCAGGGTCTCGTCTTATTCACGGGAAAGGGTGTGATCCTGTCAGATCATAACCGAATGTGTGTGTTTGTGTTTGTATATATATATATATATATATATATATATAAATATATATATATATATATATACAGTATATATATACATATATATGTATACACATATATATATATATACATATATATGTATATATCTATATATATATATATATATATATACATATGTATATATATACATATATATTCATATATATACATATATGTATATATATGCATAGCTGTATATATATACATATAGGTATATATATACATATATATACATATATATACATATATATATACATATATATATATATATATAATATAACCCCTGGTGTATAAAGGTGATATATTTGAGTGTCATACTCCCCCCCCCCCCCGTAGTCATTTTGTCAATTCATATTCATTTTCACCATTAATACTGATACCATATGTCTGGTGACTTCTAAAAGCCTATTCATTGGCAATGTTTTCGTCGATGCTGTATATTATAGTCCGTAAACAGAAGCTTCATTGTACGCCAACTCTTGTTCCAAATCGGTTTGCATAATGTAATGTAGACAATAAATCAACAAAATGTAATCAATATCATATTATCTGGTGTCATAAAATATCGATAGACGTTAAAAATAATGATTTAAATTGATGGAGATATAACCAGCTTCATGGTTACATCTAACTTTTCTTTTCACTCCTGATGTAGATAAATATTTTTCTCCTTCATGTTAGGAAGCACAAACCTCTAGGAAACTAACATGGTGTGAGTAAAAAAAAAAAGAGGTATTGTCTGAAAATTTGAACACAAGTTCCACGAACAATCAGATGAAGCTCGATTTTTCAAACACGAGACCTGTAATCACAAATGCTCTAAGTAAGAATATATCAAGTCCAGAAGAAAGTAAAAGTAAGTGGTCATAATAATACTATCTATTTTTTACTTTCTTCATTATCTAAGACCAATATGTTAACTCAAACATTCGGTTTGTGCTAATGTTATTTTAATCATTTTGCATAATTGTCTTTTCTTGCTCTTGCAAATGAGTGTGAATACTTTCAAATGTCGAGTTTTACCAAAAGAAAATAATACAAGTTAAGTTAAATAATACAAGTTAATCCACCAAAAGAAAATAATACAAGTTAAGACCAGTCGACGTTCAGAATGCATCCACATTCCTGAAAAGAAATCTCTCAATCATCTAGATCAATGATTTCTGAAAAAGAAATCGCTTTGATCATCTAGAGGTCAGTTTTTGCCCTTTCTTTTTATTTTCGTTTCATACAAATGTACTTTATTCAGCTGACTAGATTAACACGCGCATGGATCTTAGCTTAAGCAGGTGGGTGAGACAGCACCTGCCTGCTTCACTCTTCGTCTTGTCAGCATTAACACTTTTTTTTTTTTTTTTTTTTTTTACTCTCTTCAGTGAGATGATTTTCTTCTCTCTTCCTTACTTTCCTTTCATGTCGTCGACGAAGGAAAGAAAGAAGCTCATTTTTTAAATCTTTAGTGATTCGTATTATTTTTTTTTTAATGAGCAACGTGCAGTTTTTTTTTTCTTCACTCTCTCTTTCATTTATTTCACCCTTCTATTCCTACCTCTTATTTATCCCATTAGTTTTGCCACGGCTCATGCATTTACTTACTGAATTTTGAATGTAACCCATTTGATTGCATCATGATACCTATTTGTAATCAGACTTATTTTATGCCTTATTTCATATACTTTAGTAACTTTTATGATTAATTCTTCATACCTGTCAAACTTTGCAAAAAAAGAAGAAAAAAAAAAGATATAAATTATTCATGTACAAGGCCTTGTAAATTCGTTTTCATACAGCCCACCTCCACAAAATATAACAAGAAAAAAGTCCTCTTACAGATAAAACACAGTATACAGTATTTTCCTTGTTCTACACATGCACTAATCCATTAGCACACATATCTTTAAATTTTTGCTACACCTCATAGATTATGTACTACAAAATCCCCTTGTCTATTAAAGG
>NW_028234425.1:38073583-38076083 GCF_977035675.1 Penaeus japonicus | reverse complement strand
GTGTATGTGTGTGTATGGTTGTGTATGTTTGTGTATGCTTGTATGTGTGTGTATGTTTGTGTATGATTGTGTATGCTTGTATGTGTGTGTATGATTGTGTATTTGTGTGTATGATCGTGTATGTGTGTGTATGACTGTGTAAGTGTGTGTATGTTTGTGTATGTGTATTATTGATATGATGGATGACAATACTAATGCTGATGATGATTATAATAATGAAATGATTATGATTTATTATTAATTAGCATCATTATCATCATCTTTGATATCGTCATCGTTATGATTAATATCATTATTATCATTAACATATAATCAACAGTAACATTAATATCATTATGAATATCATTATTGCCAGTATCATCATTACTGTTAATATCATTATCATTTTTAATATCATCTTTATCACCCTCAGTATTATAATCTTTATCATCCTCATCATTATAATCTTTACCACTATCATCATTATTGTTATTACCATGATTGTCAGTATTATCATTATTATTATCACTATTACTATTAATATTATCATTCCTATCCTCATTATTATTATCATCATTACTCTCATTATCGTGATTATCATTATTGTTATCATATTCATCATTATCATTATGATAATTACTATCATTGTTATTATTATTTTCATCTTTATTATTACTATTATCATACTTATTATCATCCTATTTATCATTTTTGTCATCATTCATCATTAATATCATTATCATTATTATCATTATTATCATCTATATTATTTTGATCATTGTTATCATTATCCTCATTGCCATTACTATTATCATCATAATTTTTTATTGTAATTATTATCATTATTATCATCCTTATTATTATGATTATAATTGTCATCATTAATATTATCAGCACTGTCATTATTACTACTACTTTTCTTATCATCATCATTATCTTTATCGTAATTATCATTATCATCAATATTATTATCATTATCACTATTATTACCGTTTTCAGTGTTATAATTATCACTGTCACTATTATAATAATTATCATTATTGTTGCTATCATTATTATGATTATGATTATTATTATTTATATCGTTATTGTTATTATTATTATTATTATTATTATTATTATTATCATTATTATTATAATTATAATTATAATTATTATTATTATCATAATTGTTATTATTATTGTTATTATTATTGATATTATCATCATCATTAATACTGTTATTATTATCATTATCATTGATATTATCATTATCATTTTTCTTGTTATTATCATCATCATTACTATCATTATTATCATCATTATTACAACTACCCTTATTGTAATTGTCTTCATCCTTACCCTAATTACTATCATTATCATCATAATTATCCCTATCATCATCGTCATTCTTATCACCATCTTCCTCATCCTTATCAGCAGCATCATTGCCCACATCAGCAGATCTAGCACATCACTAATCAAAAGTCAACGCGAAAGGTCATCCCCTCACCCCCCCCCCCCACCTCTTCCTCCTCCTCCCCCCCTCCTCCCCCTCCTCCAGGGACCTCAGAACGTACGCCCACATTTGAAGCACGCGCCGAGACCGTCCACTGTTTGACCTTTGACCTGAGGTCTTTTCTCCTCCCCTTTCCGTTCAACGCGTGACCTTGCATGACCTCTAAAACCCCTAAGGAATCCCATGAGGTCACATGAATCAATGGGAGGTCAGGGTGGATTAATTAAAAAAAGAACAAATTGATGGGTGAATGGGATGATCTACCCCCCCCACCCCTGCCCCCCACACACTACCCACCACAGGGAGAACGAGAGGGTCGTTGGGTGGGTGGGTAGGGGTAGGGGTGGGGACGGTGTTGGGGAGGATAGGAGGGGGTGTGGGGAGGGGTGGGGGGGCGAAGGATCAACTCAAACAAGGCAGTTCTCCTTCACTCCCTCAGGTATGGTTCCTTCACACGAGGGCTTGACCATCTCCGCCGTCTCCTAGGGGGCAGGGACAGGGGGTGGGAGGGAAGGAGGGCGGGAAGGGGGGTTAGGAATCAAAAGTGAAGGGAAATTTGTGGGTGAAAGAGAAGGAAAGGCGATGGCTTACATGCGGATATGTGTACACACATCTGTGTGTACCAACTTACACACGCAATTAGGCACTGGCACACAGACACACTCGAACACACAAACGCACACACATATATATCTATACATGTGTATATATATATACATATGTATAATATATATATATATATATATATATATATATATATATATATATATATATGTATGTATACATATGTATATATATATTTAAACATATATATATATATATATATATATATAAATATATATATATATATATATATATATATATATATATAAATACACACACACACACACATATATATATATATAATAATATAGATATAGATATATATATATATATATATATATATATATGCATATATATGTATATATACATAATATAATATGTATATAATATATATACATAATATATATATATATATATATA
>NW_028234425.1:38046083-38056083 GCF_977035675.1 Penaeus japonicus | reverse complement strand
TCTCTCTCTCTCTCTCTCTCTCTCTCTCTCTCTCTCTCTCTCTTTCTCTCTCTCTCTCTCGCTCTCTCTTTCTCTCTCTCTCTCTCTCTCTCTCTCTCTCTCTCTCTCTCTCTCCCCCCCCCTCTCTCTCTTTCCCCTTCTCTCTTGGACACTTTCATTTCATTTAGGTTATCCCTGTAATACTATCCGTATCAGAAGGACTAATGATTTGATATTACAAAGTAAGTCACGGTAATGGCGGCCGTATCCTAATCATTACATAACCACTGATTCGAAAAATGCAATCTCCAATAATCCACAGCTTGATCTTATCGCACAAAACGTGATTGGGACACCTCATTTCATCCCACAATAAATTTTCAGGGAATGTATATCATTATGAACCTTTTTTTTTATGTATCTCGCTTTTTTTTCTTTCTTTCTATTTTTTTCAATGCTTCTTTGACCTTCCTATTGTCCTTTTCCTACTCCTGGCGAGGCGCCGCGGCCCCGAGGGCATCCTGGGCCCGGCCTGCTGGCCCGGCGGTCGTTGGTCGTCTGCAGTGATTTGCTGGCCCGGTGCCCTTGTAGAGTGATGGTGGTGGGGGGGAGGGCTGGGAGGGCTGGGAGGGGTGGGAGGGGTGGAAGGGGACACGGCCTGAAAGGGTTGTTAGGAGGAATAGGACGGGGGTAGCCTATGGGCGGAGGGGGGAAAGGGAGGGATGGTTAGGGGAGGGAAGAGAGGGATTGAACGAGATGAGGGCAAAGGGGTGAAGGGAAGAGGAGGGAGGGCAGGGTGGGAAGTATGGGAGGCTATCCGGCACTACCAGCAAGTGCTCCCTCTAAGTAAGCCACCTGAGCGTGAGCTCCTGCATGATGATCACGACGCGCATCATTCGTGCCGAGCACGGCGATTTCCTTGCATGACGTGCATGTACGACGCAAATGAATAGTCGATCCTTTGAACGCCTCCTCGCTCATTACGGCTAGTTGTGAGTCCTGGGGAGAGGGCGAGAACATGTATTTGTTTTATCTTTCATACACAACTACAGCGTTTGTGAAAAGGCAATTAACTCGTAGCAGAAGGAGAGAAAAGAGAACGAGGGAAAGAGCGGGTCCCGAATCTCGGCTCGCGTGACGACGCAAAGACGCCGAAAGGGGCATCCTTGATGCCGCCGAAGAAATCTCAGCGTCTTGAAGGGGGAGGGGGAGGAGGGGGGAGGAGGGGGGGGGGCGCTTATCGCGACTGCTACTAATAACAGCTTCCTCGCAGGGGATGGGGGTGAGTATGTAAATCTGGCGTGTTTGTTGGTTACCTGCGAGAGCAATGGCCTGCTTGGATGGCCTTGAACTTCCCGCATGTTGGCGCCGACCTGCCCTGGGCCGCCCACCACGGCCTTATCGGGGAGGGGAGGCGGAGAGCAGAGTGGGTGGGGGTTTGGGGGGGAGGGGTGGCCGCCGGGCAAGGAGGAGCGCCGAGATTAAGGCGACGCTCGGACGATCGGACGCTCGGGACGCCGCCGCTCACTCGCCTCCCTGCGTCCGCCCTCGCAGCCCAGCGCCTCGTGAGTAGGAGTCCACATCCTCACGAGGCGGTAGGCTGCCGCTCTGCATTGTGGAGTGTGGGATATGCATACACTACATATATACATATACATATATATATTGCTTGGAATTAAACACACATACACACACACACACACACACACACACACACACACACACACACACACACACATATATATCAAGTATATAAATGATATATATAGTATATTAATATATATATTATTTTATTAATATATAATAGTATATACATGAAACATATATATATAGTACTATATATATGCGTATATATAATATACAATATATATACATACGTATAATAAAATGTATATATAAATAATACCATACATGTGTTGACAATTGGAGTGTATGTATGTAGTGTGTGAGGTGTGTCACACGTGGTGTGTGTGTGTAGTGTGTGTGTATGTGTGTTTAATTCCAAGCAATATATATATGTATATGTATATATGTAGTGTATGCATATCCCACACTCCACAATGCAGGAGCGCAGCGCTCCTCCTACCTATTATATATGTAGGGTGTGTGAGATGTGTGTGTATGTATAGTGTTGTTGTGTGTGGTTGTTGTGTGTGTGTGTGTGTGTGTTATGTATGGTGTGTGTGTTGACTGTGGTGTGTGATGAGACAATAAATATTATATATATAATATATATATATATATATATATATATATATATATATATATATATATTAAAATCATAGATGCATGTATATATATATATAGTATAAAATATATAAATTTCTAGATATATAATATATATATATATATATATATATATATGCATATATGAATGTATATATATATGTATATATGTATATAATAAATATATATATATAGTATATATATTATATATATATTATCTAATACAGTATATACATCCATAACATATATACATAAAATTATATAGATATTATATATATATAGGTATATATAATAACTATGTAATAAATAAATATATATAACTATATATATTATATAATATATATTTAATATATATCGATAACAGTATACATCATATGCTATGTATATATATATGTAATATATATACTATATATGATATATAATACATATCATATAACACATATCATATATATAGTAATATACACATAATATATATATATATATAATATATATAATAATATATATATATATACTGTAATATATATATAAAATATATATCTATATATTATACTATATATATTATCTTATAAAATAATTATATATATATAAAATATAAAATATATGTATTGTGATGTATTAGTATGTATATATATATTCTTAAGCACACAGTAAAGATAATAGATATGATAATAATTGTAGTTGTAATGCTAATAACAACAACAACGATAACAACAATGATAACATTAAGAATAATAATTATAATAATTAAAATGATGATAATAATGATGATATCAATGATAATGATGCTGAAGAAAATAATAATGATAAAGATCCTAATAACGATAATAATGATGATGATAATATTGATACTATTAAGGAAATAGATAATGATATGATACTAATACTAACGGGATGATAAGGAAAATAAAGATGATATTTACAGGAACAGCAGCGGAAACAATAATGATTAGAATGATAACAAGAAGAGTCATGATGATAATAATGATAATAGCGCTTGGAATAATGATGATGAAAGTATTAACGATAATAATGATGATGACGATGATAATGACGATCATGATGATGGTAACGATACTGATAATAATGATAAAAAACGAAAATGATGATGATAATGATTATAAAGATGATGATGATGATATCAATAACCATGATAAGCAATGATAAGCAACTATGACAATGATAATGAAAATGATAATAATCAGTGTGATAATGGAAATGATGATAATAATTGCAATAAAATTACTCATGATAATAATCATAATAATGGTGACGACAATAATGATAATATAAAAGATAATAATAACGCTCATAGTCGATGATATAAGTGGTGATGCTGATCACCATAGAACAAAAGAAAATATGCATAGAATTACGATAAATAACGTATCACTGCTACTATTAATAATATTCATTACAGAAACTCTTCACGTCTTTACAGTTTTCTTTAACTGCATCTTGAAGGAGTTTACAATTTATCGCGACAAAAAGGCGAGAGAAAAATTCTAATCACGAAATCACGACGAAGTCCTGGAGATGACTGGCGGAATTCTTAGTCAATCTCGCTGCTCTGTTTCTATAAATATCATCTTTATTTTCCTCATCATCCCGTTAGTATTAGTATCATATCATTATCTATTTTCTTAATAGTATCAGTATTATCATCATCATTATTATCGTTATTAGGATCTTCATCATTATTATTTTCTTAAGCATCATTATCATTGATATCATCATTATTATCATTATCCAAAATGGCGGCTTAGTCCCTGAATCGTCTCAGATTAGGCACTTCGCCCAGCCGGAATTCAAACAAGTCTTTAATTACGCCTTTGATTGATATCGTCTGAGTTTCCTTTATCCGAGTTAGAAAAATTGTTGGAGATATGGAGCGCTGGTGAGTATGTACGGCATACTGACGTGTATGTATGTATTTGTATGTGCATGTTGGTTGTGGTATTGATATATATTAATATTATAATATATGATATCATATAAATTAGTATGATAGTTATAATAGTTTTATATATAGTGTTTGGAATATATATATAGTGGATATATATATATGAGTAAATATAGTACTATACATATATATATAAGTTTGTTTTATATATATATATATATTATATATTATAGTACAATAATATATATCTATTGATATATATTGTTTAACTACCTATATGTTGGATATGTATGAATAGGTTAGATATATAATAATCATACACAATATACAAATTTTAATTTTTGTTTTTTATACATATCATAAATATTAATGATATACTATAAATATTGATATATATACATCCATACATATGATATATATATAGTCATAGTACATATATATATATATATTACATATATATATATAGTATATAGTATATATATTATATATACATATATATGTATTTCAATGAATATATGTATATATATAAAACCCATATATTAATATATAAATATATATAATAATATTATATAATAGTATAGTTAATAAATATATATAATATATATATATATATGTATATATATATATATATATAAATATCTTATAGTATTATATGATAGTATATATGAATATATAATAATATATATATATATATATATACACAAGTATATATATATAGAAATATATTGAATATATATACTATATGTATGTAATAAGTATTACTAATGCGTATATATATATATATATTATATATTGAATATATATCATATATATGTATATGCGATACATTAATATATATAGTATATATATATATGATTATATATATAATATAATAAAATATACTATATATGACATACACACATTAACATATATATAATGTAATAAACATATATATATACTCACAACCAATATATATATATATATATATATATATATATATATTATATATTTATAATATATATCATATAAATATCATATTAATCATTATATATATAATATATATATAAATCCACACATTATTTCAAAATGGTTATAATATATATCCATATAACACATTATATATATAAAATATATAATATATATATATGATAGATTATATATTATATATACTATATACAAATACATAAATATATATATATATATATATATATTATATATAGTATATATATAGGTATATATATATATATAAAAATAAATCATATTATATTTAATTGTATTATATTATATATGTATATATATAAATCTATATACTCTTATATTATATAATCTATAGTTATATATAATTATTATATATATATATAAAATTATATAGGATAGAATATATAGAATAGATAGATTATACAATACATATATATCATAATAATATAACAATAATATATATAATATATCACTAAAATATATATGGGATATTATATAGTATATATATAAAGTTATCTTATACATATATATACATCTATCAACCTATACTTCAAAGATCTATCTATCTATCTATCTATCTATCTATCTATCTATATAGTATATATATATATATATATATATAAAATATATATATATATATATATATTATCACCCCCCTCACACACACATTTGTATAAATTGTAAGATTTCTATCCCAACATGTTTATAAACGTGGGCTTTTCGAAACACTATTGCTTGTGCATATCCTTCAACTTATGAGTTAGACTTGTGGGTCCATGGGATGGATTGGTCGCGTGTTGCCCTATCACCATATAGCAAACTCCCCGAGCCCCAAGCTATACAGAATAAATGGACCAGAATCTCTTCAAGGGATACGTTTCTCATTTAGAGATAGACCCAGCTCCACCTGAAGCTCATGATTAGTCAACCCCACCCCCCCCCACCCCCCCCCCCCCCCCCCCTCAACCTCTTTCCTTTATAACCCCCATGATTCGGGAGAAGATACTGGACGGGGCCGGAGGGCACATGAGGGTAGAGGGGGAGGGGGAGGGGGAGGGGGAGAGGAGGGGGAGGGTAGAGAGGGCGGGGGAGAGGGAGAGGGAGAGAGGGAGGGGGGAAGGGGAGGGTAGAGAGGGAGAGGGGAGGGGGGAGGGGGAGAGTGGGGGAGGGGCAGGGGGGAGGGAGATGGAGTTGTAACAGTTCGTTGGGCGAAGAGAGGGAGAGGGAGGGGGGGAGGGGGAAGGAGGGCGACAGGAGCCCTAATAGAATGAACAGAGACTTTGACATATCCATTGATGTCTAAACAGGTACACATATAGAGAGGGAGATTGATAGATGAGTGTGTGTATATGTATATATATCTTTCTTTCTCCCCTTCTATCTTTCTATTTTTGTTTTCTTCCCCCCCTCCTCTCTCTTTCATTCTCTCTCACCCTGTGTGTGTTTATCAAGCAATCTTTCTATTTATCCTTATATCTATCTGGATATCTGTATGGATATATCTTTATATATCTTTCTTTCTCTCTATACACACACGCACACACATACACACAAACACATATACATATATATATATATATATATATTATATATAAATCATACATATATATATATATATTAATATAGATATAAATAAATATATATACACACACATATATATATATATATATAATATATATTAATCTATATATATATATAAATATAAATAAATATATATATATTAAAATATTATATTATATATATATATATATATATTAAAATATTTTGAGTGAGTCTGTGTATTACCCATTCTGTTGTTTCCTTTGTCCACAGCTGTTTGTCCACAGTCTCCGAGATTTGTGTCCAGCCCACTGTCCACTATAATTTCTTCTTGATGGTCTTGAGATACCATTGTGAGGTCCCTTATTCTTGCGTAGGCGCAAGGGAGACTAATGAAAGATGAGCCCATATATCGAATATATATATATATTTAATATATATAGATAATATTTTTATATTAAATTATATATATATATTATATAGACATTTAAAAATATAAATATATATATATATATAATCAATTTTATTTATCAAATAAATATATATGTGCAACAAAGAAATATATATATTAATAATCTATGTATATCTATATTAGCATACAAAAATAGTAATATGTAATATAAATTTTATTAAATATCATATATATATTAAGCATAATATATATAAATATAATATATTAAAAAATATATATATATATAGATATATATATAATATATAGTTATATATAATATACAGAGATGAAATACTATATCAAAGATCTAGATAGTAAATATATATATATATATATAATATGTATAATATAGCATATATATAATATCTATATATATATATATAATATATATATATAATATATATATATATACATATTTATTTATGCATATATATGTGGTGTGTATGTATATATATAGTATAAATCAAATAATATAGTATATAACAATAAGATATATATATATATAATTACAATAAGTATATATAGTATTATAATATCATATTATATGTATCTATGTACTAAATATATATATAAATATAATATATACAATACATATATATATATATATATTTGGTGTGTGTGTGAGTATATTATGTTTGTGTGTATTAAGTATGTGTGTGTATTATGCTGTATGTATTTTAACATATTACACACAATTAACAAATAATAACACACAACAATACAATAACAACACAACATAATAACATACACAAATATATATAATATATATATATATATATTATATATATATATATGTAAATAATATACTATATATATATATATACATATATATATTATATATATAATATATATATATATATATATATAGATATATTATTTATATATATATACAATATATATAATAAATGTATATACATTTTGTACAGATTATTATTGTACATATATATTAAAATGTAATCATATTAACATACAAACCCACCACACACAACCAACACACACACACACACACATATATATAAAAATATATATATATATATATAATATTAATATATAATTTATATATATATTACTATATATAATATATATATTATATATTAATTATATATATAACTATAATAATAATAATTATTATATATATATATATATTATATATATATATTAATATATAAATATACATAACATACATAACATTATTATATATATATATATATATATATATATATTATAATATAATATAAATATATATACATACATAAATATATATATATATATATAATTATATATATATATATAATATATATATAATAATATTATAAATATATATATATAATATATATTATCTGTAATATATATATATAATATAATAAATATATATAATATATATAAATATATATAAATATATATATAAATATATATATACTATATACATATATATAATATATATTATATATATATATAATATATATATATATATATATATATATATATAAATATAATATAGTAAATATATATATATAATATATATATATATATATATATCTATATAATATATATATATATATAATATATATAATATAATATATATAGTTATTAGTATTAATTTATGAGATTTTGTATTTTATTATAGTTAATATAAAATATATTATAATATATTATATATAATATATATATATATATTATAAATATAATACATATATATTATATATATATAATATATATATAAATAATATATATATATAAATATATATATATATATATATTATATATAAAATATATAATATAATATAATATATAATATATATATATATATATATAAACATTATATAATATATAAATAATTAACAATAAATATATATAATTATATAATATATATTAAAATATATATATATAATATTATATAATACATATTTTTTATATGTTTGTGGTTGTTTTTATAATAATATATATATATATATAATCAAAAAATATAAATAAATATATATATATAATATATTTTAATAACCCAAAAATATCTATCTTTAAAAACAATAATAAAATAAAAAAAAATAAATACAACACACAAAATAAATAATCTGAAAAAAAAAACATCAACAAAACAATAAAAACTAAAATAACAATATCCTAAAAAAAACAATAAAATTAGATTAAAATCAAATAATACCCCCACAAGAAAACCCCAAACAACACACTCACACACACAAATAAAAAACCACACAAAAAAAAAAATAAATAACAATACTGTAAAAAACAAAAAACTCTAACAAAAAATAAAACTCAAAAATATCATCAAACTAAAACCCCAAAACCCAAAAAACAAAAAAAAAAACTATAACAAAAAAAAAAAAAATCAAAAAGCAAAAAAAAAAAACACACAAAAAATATATATATAACCAAAAAAATAAACAAAAAAACAAAAATCAAACCACATAAACAAAATCAATAAACTCCCCCAAAAATACCAAAACACAAAAAAACAATCTAAAAAACACAAAACCAATATATAATAAAAAAAATCCACAATCATATAAAAAATTAAATTAAAACACTACATAAAAAAAACAAAACTAAACAATCTAAAAACATCTAACCCACCAAATAAAACATTAACAAACCCCAAAACTCTTAAAAACACACAAAAAAACTAAACCACAAACACACACAAACACCCACCCCAAACCCCCAAAAAACAAAAAAAATCTCAAAAACTAAACACTCAAAAACATCAAACAATAACAACACAAAAAAGAAAACATAAAACAAACAAGTACGAAACATCTCCCCCAAACACACCAACAACTAAAAATAACAACTAACACACACACAAAAAAAAAACACCCCAAACAACCCAACACACACACAAAAAAACACACAAAAACACAAAAAACAACATAAAAAAAAAACTAACATATCAACACAAAATTAATTAACCACACCCACCCACACACAAA
>NW_028234425.1:38037647-38038750 GCF_977035675.1 Penaeus japonicus | reverse complement strand
TATATATAAATATATATAATATATATAAATGTGTTTGTGTGTGTGTGTGGTGTGTCTGGTTTTGGTGTGTGTGTGTGTGTAGTTATATATATATAATTATTATATATATATAATATACATATATATATATATAGATACATATACATATATACATATATACACAGACATGAACCTTGATAATATCATTATGGTAATGATAATCACAATCATATTTCTACTTACCACTAATAGTGATAATGATATGAAAAAAAAAGAGAACTTTGGTGCATGGCTTGTCCGATGGCAGACACAGACAATGCCAATAATAAGATCTTCTACCAAAACGACGTTCTTGATAATGACATAATAATTTCCTCTTGACATCCCCAAACGACAAGCCAAGGAAAAAAGTCTTGTAGAAAAAGGCCTTAACGCCCTCTTGCCCTAAAGCCACACTCACAAGCACATTACCTCTGCCAGCCAGTCACCACTGAGCCATGTGTGTGTACGTGTGCGTGAGTGCATGTGCGTGCAGTGTATGCATGACCATGTCTGCCTGCCTGTTGCCCGGGGCCGGCGGCGGCACCCGCCCCGCGCTCACACCTGCCGCACACACGACGGGGACGCCGTCGCGCGGTCGGTCGGTCGGACCCGAAGTACCCCCTCCCCCCCTCTTTCCCTGCCCCCACCCCAACCTCAGAGCCACCCCTTCCCCTCCTCTTTCTCTGTCTCTCTCTCTCTCTCTCTCTCTCTCTCTCTCTCTCTCTCTATCTATATATCTATGTCTCTCTCTCTCTCTCTCTCTCTCTCTCTCTCTCTCTCTCGTTCTCGCTCTTTCTCTCTCTCTCTCTCTTTTCTCTTCTTCTCTCTCTTTTTTCTCTCTCTCCCTCGGGGGGGGGGGGGGGGGGGGGGGGGTATATCGTGCGAGATACGCATCTCACTATTCGCTCCTCTCTATAGCTATCACTCTCCCTCCCCCCCACCCCCCCCCACCTATCTCTCATCGCTCAATTTCTCAATCACCCCTTTTCTCATCCCTTCTCTCTCTCTCGCTCTCTCTCTCCTCTCCCATCTCTATCCTCTCTCGCTCTCCGTCTCTCATCTCGTCTCTCTCTCTCTCTCTC
>NW_028234425.1:38025147-38030147 GCF_977035675.1 Penaeus japonicus | reverse complement strand
ATCATTATCGTTGTTATTAACATTTATCAATACATTCGTTTGTTATTATCATCATTATTATTATCACCATTATTAGCATTATCATTTTATTAGTATTATTATCATAATCATTATGACCATTATCATTATCATCATCATTATCATTATTGCTATCACCATCACCATTATAGCTATCATTATTATCATTGTTGTTATCATTAGTTTTATCATTATTACTATTAACGTCATTGTTATTATCATTTTCATCTGTATTTTCATCATCGTTATCATCATTAACCTTATAATTGTTATCATTATTATCATCATAATTATTTTTACTATCATTATCATTGTTATCATTTTCATCACCATAACTTTTGTTATCATCATTATTATTATTATCATTATTGTCGTTATCGCTATCATTATGATAACTATTATTACTATCATAACTATTATCATTATCGTTACCATTATCATTATCACTAATATTATCATTATTATCATTAGAATTATCGTCATTATTATTATTGCTATTATTATTATTATTATTATTATTATTATTATTATTATTATTATTATTATTATTATCATTATCATTATTATTATCATTGTTATTATCATTATTATCATTATTATTATCATTATTATTATTAATATTATTATAATATTATCATCATTATCATCATCATCATTATTATCATCATTGCTATTATCATATCATTATCGTTGATACTATCAGTGTTATCATTATAATTATCATTACCATTATCCTTAATGTCATCAGCATTATCACCAATACCATTTTATTATCATGATAGCTATTACTATCATTATCAAAATTGTCACCTTAATTATCACTGTTATTGCTATCATCATAATCATTGTAATCATAATAGTAGCAATAGCACCAATGATAGCAATAATGAAAACAACAATGATGACAATTGAATTGTAATGATGATAATAATGAATAAAAATAATATGATCATTTTTTAATAAAAAAAAGTATAATAAAAATAATAATAATAATAATAATAATAATAATAATAAAAATAATAATAATAATAATAATAATAATAATAAAAAATCATAATAGTAATAATAATAATAATTAATTATATGATTAATAATATAATTACTATTATTATAGCCTAAATAAAGTAACGATAACATAATAATGACATCCTTAGATAAGAATGATAATGATATTAATTATAATAACAACAACAATGTAAGACTAGAAGAGGAGGAGCCGACGAAGAATAACAACCATAGTTTTTATTTTTTTTTAAATTTTTTAAAAATTTGATTACATTTTTCCTGTGATTATCGCTCATGTATTTTGTATAGTTTGTTGCTTTTTTGTTTTATTGACCATCTTGATAAATTTATTTTTTTATCCATATTATACATCATTGAATATGTTTATTATTTTATGTATTGTGTTAACCAGTTATTTTGCTTGTTTTCTAACCGTTATTACACTTGTTCATATGTGATGATAAGGATTAATAGTGATAGTGAATATTAGATGATTTGACATCTCCTATCGATATCAATTCTAACAATACAAGTTATGAAAACAAGCAACACACAAACATCGTATCCTAATGACGATATAATACGAGAAATGATCGCCCTAGTGAAAGTACGGCTGAAAATACGAAGATTATACACGATGTCCTCCCCCGTCCTTGAGCGTTCCTCCTTTTTTCCCCATTGTTCTCCGCTTACGTGTTTTTATATAAGGTTTAGTGTTTTTCCATCTCTAAGTTCGATTTTAGGTGTGTAGTACAACTTTGAGAAATATATTATGTATAGAATAAACATATTAAAGGTAAATTATGAAATATCAAATCACCACAGAGTACGTATTTGTGCATAGATTAATACATTATATATATTAAATAATATATCATATAATATATATATATATATATATAAATAGAACATACCCACACACACGCACACACACACACACACACATACACACACACTCACACCACAACACACACACACACACCTATATCATATATAATATATATAATATATAAATATATATATAAATACCTATATATAATAAATAATATATAGGTACATGTATATATATGTATATATAAATATATATAAATATAAATCTATATATATATATATATCTATATAAATGTATATATATATATTAGTACTGATATATATATATGATAATATATGAAATATATATTATATATATATATATAATGTATGTTGTGTTGTGTGTGTGTGTGTGGTTGTTGTGTGTGTTTGATGGGTACGTGTGTAGTGTAATCTTACACTCCCTCCGCCGTCACGAGGCAAAGGGAGCGAACCAATACTCTGTGACACTATGTAAGCGAGTTCGGGGGAGGAGGGGGGGAGATGAAAAGTCAGGAGCAGACTGACCTCATGTCACCTGCAAGCTCGGAGGGAAATCAGGCCCAAGATACTTTTATGCATAACATCTGTTGGTTTAAAGGGTTTAGGACTAGCTTTTGATTAGCTCCAGCTAGGAATAAATATTGAGATTGCTATTTGATGGGGGTTCCCTTTTCTACGGTTTTTTCGATGTTATTCGACTTTTTTAGGTTTTTCATTTTGAAAATTCCCTATACCCTTTTTTTTTCAAAAGTTAGTCTCGGATCTAATATCTATTTATTAGTTCCCCTTTTTAATTTCACACCCCACACCACACACACACACACCATAACACGCACACAAAACACACGCACGCCCGCTTTACACACACCACACAAACACCACACACACACGCTAAACACACACACACACAGATTAACAAAAAACACACCGCCGCGCTATGTGCGTATAACGTTATGAGAAGGGGTTTTTTCTATATATGCCTCTATTTGTAAAGTGTTTACAAAAGTTTTTTACCATATCTGCCACGGGCGAGGTCGGCCCCAGTAGTGTCTACCACGTGGTGTTCTTCCCCTCGCCGGTTGTTCACGACAACCCGCGACTTCTTTGGGGCCCTGGGTTTGGAAAAAAGGTTTTCCAGATAGTAATTTTAAAGGGTTTTTTTAGAAAAACCCCCCCCGTTTTTTGTTTTGGGTTTTTTAAAAGTCTATTGATTTTAAAATATCGATACCATTTAAAATGGGTATCAAAGCAAATCAAACAATTCAACCCCTTAGAGTGTGGGAAAATTTTCACATAAAAAAAAAACTACTGATTTTTAAACAAATCTTCAGACCTTTCCCCGATCAAGCCTTTTGGGGTAACTTCTATACGGGGTAACTTGTCATTCCAGAATCATAAATTACTTGAGAAAGTCTGGAAGGGTTTATTCTTGTTTCATCTACCTCAATACTCCAGGCTTATCTCGCCTTATTTAAAATTCTAATCTTTGATATAACTCTAGTCCTCCCCTTTTCTCTTCGGCCCTTTTTCTGTTGGCCAATTTATACGAAAAAAACAAAAAAGGAAATTATGTTGGGGCCTTTTTTAAAGCACACCACACATTGAATATGATTAATTTGATAGATAGATAGATAGATAGAGAGAGGGGGAGGGGGGGAGAGAGAGAGAAAGGGGGGGGGAGAGAGAGAAGAGAAAAAAAAGAAAAAAGAAAAAAGAGGGGAGAGAGAGAGATGGGGAGATAGTACTATGTATGAACATTACAATTGTCCCCCCCATTTATTCCCCCTCACAATAAAGAATTTTGACTTTGTCAGCATCGGGGCGGCATTTGGCAGCATCCCCCCCCGGGCGGGGTGAGACGGGGCCCCGGGCCCGCAGGAGGCACTGCACAGCCCCCTCCTTCCCTCCCCCCCCTCCCCCCCTCTCCCCAAAACACGCCTACCATTTTTCCTACCTGGGGTGCAGCTGTACCTGCTATGCCAACCCCTTAACAAAAAACACGTGGGATATTTTAAACCCGTAAAGGGGGAAAAGGGGGGGGAAAAAAGGGGGGGCTGATCGTCATAAAACCCTTTTTTTTCGCCCCCCGAAAAAGGGGTTTTTGGAAAGCTCGCAAAGGCCCTCTGGAAAACGTCAATTGAGGTCTCCGGTTCCCTCGTCTAAGAGGCCCCCGCGGACATTGCAACCCCCCCCCTCCCACACTGATTGATTGAAAATGCCAAAATTGGTCTACTGGTTCCCACATGCCGTACTTTATCTCGAATATCGGGAGGCCCCCATATATTTTCCTTTTTTCTTTTCTATTACCTGGATTTTGGTCTGTTTAAGCAAACACAAACACACAAAACACACACACACACACAACACCCACACCTAAAATATATATGTAACATAATTTTTTATTATTTTATATATATATTATTTTATATATAATATTATATATTTTTATAAAATATTAATATATTAAAATTTATATATAAAATTTTTATATACACCCCCACAACACATGTACACCGCCTTTTGTAATTTGAAATTAAATTTCACTTCCCCAGTAAAGAAATATATCTAAAAGCGTCAATAATGGGAAAAAAGTTATTTTTTAATTGGTTTTCCTTTGGGGTGGGTAGGTTTTTTTTAATGGGAAAAACTTTTCTTTTATGAGTACGGACTCCCTCAAAAGAAAAATATCTTCATTTCATGACGAAACTAGTTGGGGGAAAGGGAGGCCGCGTAATGTTTGGTTTTAAATTTGGGTTGCACATTTGTGTTTCGTATGTGTAAGTACTGGCGAAAGTGCGTTTTTTCACTGAGTTTGTTCGTTTGGTTGGGGGTTTGGTAAATATAAATGACCCTTTCCCCTCCCCCCTCATCATGAAAAGGGCTAAAGAGTTTTTCCCAAAAGTTACATTGTATAGACTATAGTGCATCTATGAGAACACAAAAAATGTGCCGATGTCTCTTTTTTTAAAACAAGTTCATACATCTAACTTTTTTTGCTTGAAAAGGTTCTGCTCAGGGTTTAAAACATTTAACACAGAAAGAAGAAAATGTAAAAAAAGAACCCCGGGCCCCAGCGTCCTCGTGGAGGTCCCCACGCTTTCGGCACGGCCCTGGGGGGGGGAGCG
>NW_028234425.1:38007244-38012244 GCF_977035675.1 Penaeus japonicus | reverse complement strand
AACAGTCCTCGATGATTACACCAAGCCTGGAAAATGTAAACAGAATAAATAGATGATATTTACGCAAATGACCTAGCAATGACCTTAGCACATCATCGGTCAGCGGCGTCGCATGTAAACACACAGTATTAACACCCTTACGTGCTCATAGGTCATCATCCTTCTGCCCTCGACCTCCCCCCTCCCCCACCCCCATTACCACGCCCCACCCACCCGCTTGTCCTAGAAAGAATATAGAAGTGGTTCTTTTATCTTGATTTCTAGATGCGCAGGCAAGCTTGCGGTTAAAGATTCTCCCTCCTCCTTACCCCGAAGGCAGAGAGTAGGTGCGGGCGGGCGGGTCTGGTTCATTGTCATGCACGTCATATGCGAGCTGAGATTTCGGCCGTTCAGGGGGTGACCACCTTGCAAGCAAAGTCAGGACACAAGACCATTATTATCTATTATTATTTAGCTCTTACCTATATGGAGTGTTGGTTATCATCATACACGTTAAAAAAAATAAAAGAGAGCGTGCCTAGTTCTCATTAGTTGGTAAGATAAGAGCAAAGATATCGTTGCCATTAACCCTCCTGCACGAGGGAGCTCGAGATGGCAAAACCGCGAGAGGACATTGCTGTGATTTGAGCAACCGACGACGACGCCCAGACGCCAAGGTATATTGCTTGCTGATGCTCTTCTTTTGTCCTGATTTTTCTCTCTTATCCCAGATATATCCTCCATCCTCTAGCCATGGATAACCATGAACAGGGCCTCCCTAACTCAAGTACTAACTAGGACGTTGGACTAAAGTGGCCCGAATGCCCCTTTCTCCCTCCAAGACCTAGAAAGCGTCGGGGGAAGGTGTGTGTGTTACCCTCATGGGGGCTTGCTGCACCTGCCTCTGTTTTTACATAACATCAATAAAGGTTAAGATGAAGGGTATTTTGGTGGCACATGCGGGTACCTGGGTATTTAAGGCTGGGAGAGGTGGAGGGAAGGCAGAGTAATAACCTTTCGGAAGAGAGAGAAAGAGAGAGAGAAAAAGTGAGAGAGAGAGAGAGAGAGAGAGAGAGAGAGAGAGAGAGAAAGAGAGAGAGAGAGAGAGAGAGAGAGAGAGAGAGAGAGAGAGAATGATGATAATGTCAATAATAATGCTAATCATAATAGTTATGATAATAATAATAACAACAAAGATATTAATGATAATCTTTGTAATTATAATGATGATAATAATAATATGACAATGATTAGGATAAAAATATTGATACTGATAATGAATATGATAAAAAGTATTGATAATGATAACGAATATGATAAAAAATATTGATAATGATAACGATCATAATGGTAATAATGATAATGATGATAACAATGATGATGCAACAATAAAATCATAATCTTGATGGTACTGATGAGAACAACAGCAAAATAATGATAACAATAATGATAATAACAATATTAACAATATTGATAACAGTGATGATAATGTTAATATCATTGATAGTAACGATACTACTAATGATAATGACAACAATAATAATGGTACTAATAACGATAATTATAGATATTACAATAATTATAGCAACGTGTGACTCCAGGCCAAAGTTGCAATATTTCATGGAATAAAAAATGCATGGTCATTAGACCTTTGGAAGGGAAAGAGCCAGAGATTGCAAATTGCAATTTCGGCTTTTCCGGATGCCAAGGAGGAATGCAAGGGAAAGTTCTGTTGCAGAGGAGGCGGCTGTTTTTCCCCCGTGGAAGAAGGTTCCTTGCCAGGATCGCCTGATAACATCAAGGAAATCCAACCCGAGTTTTTTTTCCCGTTATTAATGGGTCTGGGATTGAGGGGGGATTTGAGGAGGGTTTAGGAGGGGAGTAGGGGAGGGAAACTTTCATTTCCTTACGGGTCTTATATGTATATGTATATATATATATATATATATATATATATATATATATATATATAATGTTTTTTTTTCTTTTCCTTTTTTCTTTCCTTTTTTCTTTTTTTTCAACTGTCAATGATGCATACATACATACATACATACATATATATATATATATATATATATATATATATATATATATATATATATATATATATATATATATATATATATACATTTTTTTTTTTTTTGTAAGAAGAGAAATATGCTTATTTTAATATTAGCATCATCATTGTTATTATCATTATATTTTTTGTTATTATCATCTTTATGAATATTGTTAATACTATTAGTATTAACATTATTATCATTAGTGCTATTGCTATCCTTGTTATTACCATACGTATCATTATCATTGGTGTGGTTGGCGTTATTACTATCATTATCATTATCGTAACCATTATTACCTTTTATCATTAATGTTTATGTTATTATTATCGTTATTATCATTGATGGCCTTATTGTAGATATCATTACTATTATCATGTTTATCATTATCATCTTCAGCATTGTCATTGTGATCGTTTTCATTATCACTATGATTATTATCATTATAATTAATGATGTTATCCTTATCATTATTATCATTTTCATCATTATTATTATTTCTAAATTATCATTATCATTATTACTATTATCTTTATTATTGTTGTTATCATTATCATCATTATCATCATTATTATCATCATTATTGTTATAAATATTATCATTACTATTATTATCCTTATTATTATTATCAAATTAGCATTAACATCATCATCACTATCATTGATATCAATGTTATTGTCATTATTATTATAAATTTTGTTATTATCATTATCAATATTATCATCAGCATTGCCATGATCATTTTTATTACCACTATTATCATTATCATTATTCTCACTGTGCTGTCAGGATAGCACAGTGGTAGCGCGCCGGAATCACATCCCCGCGGTCGGCAGGTCGAACCCCGTGAGCTTCCACTATCTCCTGGCGGTTCCTGCTGAGGTTGGATAAGGAAAAAGTTCAGATCGAGTCAGCAATCTGACACAGGCGGGCTCGCCACAGTGCATGTAGGCCCGGCGAAGCATCTGCTCTGTAAATCTGGCTTATCCTTGTCTTCATTATCCCTACCATTATTATCATTATTATTAAATATTATTATTATCAGTATTGACATTATCATTGTCATTATTAGTGATATTTGTATTAATGATGGAGAAAGTTGTAATATCATTATCATATTACCATCATTAACATTTTTATCACTTTTGTTTAATTTTCATTTTTATCATTATTATCATTATTATCATCATTATTGTTATCTTTGTCATTGTTGTAATTATTATTGTTCTGTTACTATATTTATTATTATCCTCATTATCATTGCTATTACAATCATCATTACTACTATTACTATAATGATTATCAATATCATTATTATTTTCGTTATCATAATGATTATCATTTTCATTATCATTATTACCATTAGTATCAATATTATGAACGAGGGTAATAATAATTATGATAATGATAATGATGGTGATCATAATGCTAATGATAATAATGATAATTCCAGTAAAGAAAATAAAGAAAATAATGATTATGATTACTAATAAAAATAGCTACAGTAAAGAACATGACTATTAATGCTAGAAAAAAAATGATGACACAAACAATAAAAATGAGAATTTTTATGATGATAACAATAATCAAAAGAATCATAGTAATGTTGATAATAATGATCATTAGAATGATCATGTTGATGATGATATCAATGATAATAAATATACCAATATACTTCCACTTCAGCTACTATTACTGCTACTACGACTAGTAATAGTAATCATATTAATGGTTATGATAACAGTAGTAATAGTAACACTAACTGTGATAATAATGACAAAGAAAATTATCATAGTAATGATGATGACTATAGCAATAATGATGATATTAATAATGATGATACTACTACTAATGATAATGATAATGATATCAATGATAACGATAATAAGGACAATAGTGATTATAACAAAAAATAACAATAACAATGATACAAATGGAGATTAGGATAATAATCATGATAGTGATAATATCAATAATAATGATAATGATAATAATGTTGATAATGATAACAGCAAAAGTCATGATAATGGCAACAATAACAATAAAGATACTGTTGATAATGATAGTGATAATGACCATGATAATACTAATAATAAATATAAAGAGAGTGATAATGGTAATGATACTAATAACAGCGAAAAGAACGATGATAACAGTAATGATGATGATAACGGTATTTGAATATAACGATAGTAATAAAGATGAGGACAACGAATGACAAGAGTTTAGATTGATAACAGAAATGAAGAAAATAGAAATGATAACAACAATAATCTTAACAAGAAATATGAATGTTAATAGTGATAATGATAATAATAATAATAATAATAATAATAATGATAATGATTATGATAATAATAATAATAATAATAATAATAATAATAATAATAATAATGATAACGATAATGGTAATAATAACAGTATTGATGATAACAGTAATAACAATAATAACAATAATGATGGTTATGAATCTCTTTCCACTAATCAATTTCATTTTCTTCCTATCATTATCTTAATAATAACCATTATCATTATCGTTGCCCGTTACCATTGCCATATCACCATGAACGTCAGAATCACTTGTATTATTCTGATTTTAATCATCAGCATAACCACAATCAATAATAACATTGTAAGCAGGAGGAGAAGCATTTGAAAGTGGAATGAAAAAAAAAAAAAGAAATGAAAATCAAGTGACGCAGGAATGTGATTTTTGACAACCAGCTTAAAAGAAAGAAAGAAAGAAAGAAAGAAGAAGAAGAAGAAAAAAAAAGAAAAAAAAAAAGAAGAAGAAGAAGAAAAAGAAGAAGAAAAAATACAAATCATCAGAAAAAAATAAAACAATTTATAACACCCCTCTCCCAAGAAAAATAAATAAATAAATAAATAAATAAATAAATACAAATCTTCAGAAAAAAAAAGAACAATTCTTAACCCCAAACCCAGACTTTCCCTTCAAAC
>NW_028234425.1:37997244-37999744 GCF_977035675.1 Penaeus japonicus | reverse complement strand
CTCTTTTCCTCCTACCCCTTTCCCTATCCCGATCTCCTCCCCCAACCTCCTCCTCCACCTCCGCCCCCACCTCCCCCTCCTCCTCCTCCTCCTCTTTTCCTCCTACCTCTTTCCCTTCTACCCCTTTCCTCCTCCTTTCCTCCTACCCCACCTCCTCCTCCACCCCCACCTCCTCCTCCTCCTCCCCCTCCACCCCCACCTCCTGCACCTCCACCCCCACCTCCCCTTCGTCAGAATTAGCATTTCGCCAAAGGTTCCAGCAGCTGTTCCGGCCATGAACAAAGGCAGCGTGATGTGAACACTACTGTTTACCAATGAATCATCGTCAAGTCCCGTCATCTCCCTGGGGTTCCGGCGGCCGATACGAGACGAATCGTTTTGCGTGACGTAACCGTTTATTGGATCTTCACATATACTCACACACACGCCGCCTCACGTGGGTAAGTGTATTCATCTGAGAGTGCTTGAGGCGTGGATATTCATATGCTGACGTGCACATCTATGAACGTTAAGCATAAGAACAAAAACAAAAGACGGGAAAGGCGGCAGAGAGAATAATGAGGGGAGATGGGAATAAAGAAGCGTTTCCCCTCACGGCTGAAAGGGATGGATGGACCTACTAACCGGAGACTCTGTACAGCGGACAACGCAACATCTGGAAGCCGGGCGTGTCAAGGTCGGACCGCTGAAAAGTTTATGGCAACGATGGCGTCACGGGGAGGGGGGATGGAGGGGAAGAGGGAGAGGGGAGGGATGGAGGGGGAGAGGGAGAGGGGAGGGATGGAGGGAGAGAGGGAGAGGGAGAGGGGAGGGATGGAGGGGGAGAGGAGAGGGGAGGGTTGGAGGGGGAGAGAGAAAGGGGAGGGATGGAGAAGGAGAGGGAGAGGGGAGGGATAGAGGGGGAAGAGGAGAGGGGAGGGATGGAGGGGGAGAGGGAGAGGGGAGGGATGGAGAGGGAGAGGACGAAGGGAGGGATGGAGGGGAAGAGGGAGAGGGGAGGGATGGAGGGGGAGAGGGAGAGGGGAAGGATGGAGGGGGAGGAGGAGAGCAGAGGGATGGAGGGGGAGAGGGAGAGGGGAGGGATGGAGGGGGAGAGGGAGAGGGGAGGGATGAAGGGGGAGAGGGAGAGGGGAGTCTCGAGGGTGGGAGAAAGGTGTAGGAGGGGAGAGAAATGAAGATGGACGAGAATGATAATTAAGGGGAGAAAGAGGGGGAGATGGGAGATAAGAAAGAAAGAAGAATGGTATGAAGACAAAGCGAAGCAACAAGCACTCTAAATAAAGATCAGATAGAAGGTCAAACACAAAACAAACAGAAGGGGTCAGGAAACAAAACAAACACAAAAAAACAAACAAAAAAACAGAAGGGGTCTGGAAGAAGCGAAGGAGATAATGAAGACCCAATAGAGACGCGTCTACCAAGGTTGATAAAAGTAGAGATAACAGGAGAGTGACAAAGCCCTTTTCAAATGTGAGGGGTTAAGGAGGGAGAAATAGTATCACACACACACGGCTGATGCAGAAAAGATGTGCTGGAGCCAATCAATGCTGGCTTTTGCTGCGGGTGATCGGCACTTTATCAGCCGCTCTCTTCGGTGTGCTAGTCGTACTGTTTGTTATTCGTATGGATACACGTACATGTATACAGCACACGCACACACACACACACATACACACACACACACACACACATACACACACACACACACACACACATATATATATATATATATATATATATATATATATATATATATATATATATAAATAGTTAATTTATAATAAGAGAGAGAGAGTGAGAGAGAGGAGGAGAGGAGAGATGGAGGCGGAGGAGAGAGAGAAGAGAGAGAGAGAGATGGGGGGAGAGAGAGGAGGAGGTGAGATTGAGAGAGAGAGAGAGAGAGAGAGAGAGAGAGAGAGAGAGAGAGAGAGAGAGAGAGAGAGAGAGAGAGAGGTTGATAGACAGGTAGATATAGATATAGATGTAGATATACATGTGTGTTTATCTATGTATGTATATGTATATATTTTGATCTAACTAACAGTTTATCTAGGACAGCATCTCGGAGTGAGTGCCGATTATTTTGCTGTGCAGAGAAGGGCAATCAGAAATAAGTACAGCTTCGATATGAGAAAGGATTATTTTTAGGAGAACCGGAGGCAATAGAAGAGATATGTGTGCGCCCACATCATGTGTGTTCTCTCGTTGGGCGGCTATAATTCTTGCAATATGTCGGAGCGAATGATTTTAACATGCGTCAGAGATTGAATCTAGTGTAGCACATTGGGGTGTTGTGAATACCAACTTCACGTTACTATCTGTGTGCTTATTATAATGCCTTGAATTATGATTGCAGTAAAATGAACGTTAACAGCTAACAGTACGATGCTTTGCTGTATACAATGCCGAGTTTTTGTACTAATTTTTTTATGAGTAACATTATCTAAAATTACTTACCTCGTAAGAACATATTATATTGATGAACAACGTAAATTTGAAC
>NW_028234425.1:37982244-37984744 GCF_977035675.1 Penaeus japonicus | reverse complement strand
AATATAATTTTTATTGCTGTTATTATTATCATCATTATGATTATGATGATGCTGATGAGGATGATTATCATTATCATTATTATCATTATTATAATAAGTCTATCATCCCTAATACTATTACTAATATTACTGTTATCATTCTGATCATTGTTTTCTTCTTCATTGTTGATTTTACCACAATTAATATCATCATTATTATCATATTCATTATCAAAATACTAATACTACTACTGATATAAGTGATCATGATAATAACATTAGTAAGGATCAGAAGAGTAATGCTAATGATGATAATAATAACAAAAAGATAATGCCAATATTGATAAGAACAATAATGGTGAAGGTGATAATGATGATGATAATGATAATATAAATGATAATAGTATTAATGATGATAATAACAATTAATATGAAAATAGTATTGATAATAGTAACATGATGATACTACTGCTACTACTATTACTATTACTAGTTCCATTAACAACAATAATGATGATGATTATAATAGTAGTAATGATAATAATGATAATTATGATAATGATGAAAATGATTATATTAGTAACAACAATAATAATAATGATAAAAACAATAATGATAACTGCGATAATGATTGACAATGCTGTTCCTAATAATGATAACCATATTGATTTTGATAACATCTATAATGATAATGACAATAATACTATTTTGATAGTAACATCAATAATATCATTGATAACGATACTAATAATGATGATGATAATAATAAAAATGATATCAACAATGATGATAATAGCAATAATAATGAAAATTACAATAATGATAACATCATTGCTATCATCATCATCATTATCAACATTTTACCCTTAAGTTTCTTCTTTAAAATTTGGTGCCGAGTTTCATATTGAAACGATGTCAGTACTTCTTTATTTTTATATTTACATTCTTTTGTACTCGATGTTCTATTTTCATTTATTTATTTATCTATCTTTTATGATGCTGACGTCTGAACAGCATATGATATATACTAAAGACATCGAACACTTTTTTCTTTCAGGTTTATGTTTGCATCATTCTTTTCTTCTGTGAATTGTAACATTTTAGACGATTTATTTGCAACATCAGTTCATTTTGATTTTTTTTTGTGTGTGTTTTCTTTGTACTCGTGTTAGCTCTAATGGCCAGACAGTAACTTTATGAACTACAATTATTCTTAATTGGTGTATTCAATCCGATTTAATTTGCGGGTCTTGTTATGTGGAGATTTTCATTTTGTATTTTCTGGTCCGTTAACTAGCCATAGTTACTGCTGTTTGATTACATTCTGCACGGGAATGTTGGTAAATTTTCCAACACATTTTTTCCGAATGAGATCATGCCTGGCGTTCCACAGGGTGAGTACTGGGGACCCTTAAATGAGGTGATGCTTTGTTTCGTCATCTTGGTTACGTGTTGGCTTGGAAAAAGGGGGTTCAACAGACATTAATCTTGCGATGCCAGGGTGCATATATATATATATATATATATATATATATATATATATATATATATATATATATATATATATATTTATTTATTTATTTATTTATTTTTTATTATTATTATTTTTTTTTTTTCACCCCGGGGGCACTGTTAAGTGTTCCTTACGTCTTCAATATTTCCTTTGCTACGGATTACGCGCTGGTCATGCAAGGGTTTCTGCTCTCGTTTTTTTTATTTTCTATTTCTTCAGGAATTCCTGTTTCTGCCTTTGTCTTTCTTCTTCGTTCTAAATCTTTTTTTTTGCATATCTTTCGAATATTTTTCATCACTTCCTTTCAATATATAAGTCTTTTCGTTCGTGTGAGCTCTTTGCATGACAATTTTAGATAACTGAAACATCTTTTTTTTTTTTCTTGTAAACCAATTCACATCGGCCCCTGGTGTGCTTTTTGCCATGTCAACATTTTTCTTATCTTTGCATCCAATTTCCTAATGCCAAAGACCGTTCAGGTGATAAGACTGACGTTGCAAATTGAATTGGCACGGGAGACTGCCTTGATTCCGTCTTTATTATATTGGTAATAATATTCATAATGATTATTACTATAGCTATTATTATTGTTGTTATGATTGTCATTATCATTGTTATTATTATTGTTTTTTATCATTATTGTTATCATTATCATTATTCTTGTTATTATTATTTTTATTATCATTATTATTATTATTATTATTATTATCATCATTATTATTATCATCATCATCATTATTATTATCATCATCATTATTATCATCATCATCATTATTATTATCATTATTATTATCACTATTACGATCATTGTCATTATTGCTATCATCATTGAATTTATCAATATCATAATTATCATTATTGTTGTTGCTCTTGCTATTACTATTATTATTGTTATTAGAATTATGTGTGTCATCCTTTATTATCATAATTTTGAAATCATTTATTATCATAATTTTGATATCATTTATTATCATAATTTTGAAATCATTTATTATCATAATTTTGCTA
>NW_028234425.1:37964744-37967244 GCF_977035675.1 Penaeus japonicus | reverse complement strand
ACATTAGTAATAATGATGATAATAATGATAGTAATGTTAATAACAAAAATAAAGATACTAATAATTATAATGATAATAATGATGATAATGTCAATGATGACGATAATCAAAATGCTAATGATAGTCATAATGATATCGAAAATGATGATAACAACGAAAATGACAATAATGATGACAGCAGATATCTTCTTCTGTCTCGGTTTTTCTTGGAATTTCTCCTTTAAATTTCAGTTTGCCCCTTATCCCTCGTCCTTCTACTCCCATATTCGTTACTCTTTTCCCTTCATGCTCCTCATCACACATCATCACAAGCCCAGACCCTTGTAGTTAGTCTCTTCTCTTACATCTTCTTGCTTCGCTCCGTGACCTTGATTGTGACCTCTTACGTGTTCATTGCGAATCCAAATTAACATTCTTATTTCCGCAACATTCATTCTTCGGTCTTCCGCCCTACTCACTGCCCAGGTCTTAGTTCTATACATCACAGCTGGTCTCGTTGCTTTTCAATATGCTTTGCCTTTCAGTCTCACACTAACGCTCTTTTCACATAAAACCCGGGATGATAATAATTATAATCATGATAATAATGGTAATCAAAATATTAGTACTAATGATGATGATGATAATGATAATAATGACAATGGTTATGATTATAGTAATAATAATAATAATGATATCAATAATGATATTACTAATATAGTAATGATAATAACGATAATACTAATAGTAATAATGATAATGAACATTATCATAATAACAATATTAATGGTAATAATGATAATAATAATGATAGTGATGATAATGATAATGATAACAATAATGATAATAATGATAACAATAATGATAACGATATCAATAACAATGACATTAATAATGATAATGATAATGAAAATAATACATTTTTTTTTTGATGATACTGATAATCATCACAAACACAACGATAATTAGATGATAATAATAAGGAAGATGATAATAGTAATGATAATGACAAAGATGATAATAACGTTAATAATGGTAATAATGATGAAAACAATCATTTTAATCCTTATCATCGCAAGTGCCAGAATTCTCATTGGAAACATTATCATTGTAATTCAAATAAATGTGATAAAGTTGATATTAATTTGTGCAAGATACTGATTACAAAAAAATAATCTTTTGAATAATAATCATGATAATGACAACAATAATGAAAGCTATATGATGATGATAGCTATTATGAATAACATTTTCTTAACAGAAAGCCAACCGAAATTAGGTTTTATCAAAAACATAATTTGTGGGCGTCGGCCGTTCAAACACTGCTCAGTGAACCGGAAATAAGCGGTTTTGTAATACACTTTTTGAATTGGCGGGAATAAAAATAGATAAATAGACAGGATGATGGTTAAGTAAAAGGCTAGAATGGAAGGATGGGTAGATACATGGCTAGTGAAATAGAGTGGATTGGTAGAAAGATGAGTTGATTAACACTTAGGTATAGAGATGGATAGTTTGTAAGACACAAACACACATACACACACATACAAACAAACACACACACAAACACACATACACACACACACAAACACACACACACAAACACACATACACACACACATACACACACATACACATACATACAAACACACACACACATACATATATATACACGCATGGACACGCCTACACGAATTCACGCAATCACTACCCATTTACTAGCCTTCTTTCATGCTAAAATTGTCCCTCGGTCATTATCGGAGCACGAATACCTCTCCCCCACCCCCACCCCCATTAATAATAATAATGATAATAATATTGATGATAGTATTAACAATGATGATAATGATAATTATGATATATATGATAATGATAATTATGATATATATGATAATGATAATTATGATATATATGATAATGATAATAATGACAACAATAACAATACTAATAATGATGATGATGATAATGATAACAATGACAGTAATACAAATAATAGCAACAATACTACAACTCCTACTTATAATGATGAGAATAATACTAATAATGATGATGATATCAATGATAATAACAATAATGATAATACTGACGATAATTATAATAATGGTAATAAAAAAAATAAGAACAATAAGGTTGATTATGATGATAATACAAATGATAATAATAGTAATATAAATAATCATAACGATAATGATAATAATGAAAATTATAATAAGGATAACATTAGTAATAATGATGATGATAATGATAAATATGTTAATAACAAAAATAAAGATACTAATAATTGTAATGATAATAATGATGATAATGTCAATGATGAAGATAATCAAAATGCTATTGAAAATGATAATGATAGTCATAATGATATCGAAAATGATGATAACAACGAAAATGACAATAATGATGACAGCAGATATCTTCTTCTGTCTCGGTTTTTCCCTCGTCCTTCTACTCCCATATTCGTTACTCTTTTCCCTTCATGCTCCTCATCACACATCATCACATACCCAGACCCTTATAATCT
>NW_028234425.1:37937244-37944744 GCF_977035675.1 Penaeus japonicus | reverse complement strand
CATTTAATGGAAATCTTGGTCTTGAGTGAGCTACGGACTCCGTCAAATGAAAAGTATCTTCATTTGCATGACGACAACTAGTTGGGTGAGGCAGGCACGCGTATGTGCGTTTGAATTGGCTTGCACATTGTGTACGTATGTGTAAGTACTGTGCGTATGTGCGTTTGTCACTGAGTGTGTTCGTGTGTGCGGGTTGGCTACTGATAACTGACCCTCCCCTCCCCCCTCATCATGAAAGGACTATGAGTTTCCAAATGTTACTATTAGTATAGACTATAGTGCATCTATGAGATCACAAACATGTGCCGATGTCTCTTCTAAATCAAGTACATACATCTAACTTTTGTTGCTTGAAATGTCTGCTCAGTTATAGCAGCTAATAACACAGAAGAAGAAAATGTAAAATAAGACCGAGCCAGCAGCGTCCTCGTGGAGGTCCCCACGCTACGGCACGCGCCCTGGTCGCGAGCGCAGCCACGCGCCCGCCTTGCTGCCAGGACTTGCTGGACGCCTTATAGAAGCGCCATTTTCTCTACGATCTCTTCTATGAATTAGTCACTAACGTTGTACTATCTCCTTTAGGGATAATCCAAAGAAGGTGTCGAATAAATAAAAAACACATTTTATGAGCAATGCTAATAGGGAACGAATATTCCAGGTGAGTTCGGCATCAGGCGGACGGTCACCTGGCGGGAGAGGGCGTGGCTTAGTAAACGAGGTTACAAATAGGAGCCGCGGCTTTTAAGGTAGTTAGTTGACGTCCGCCTCCCGTACTGCACGTGTTATTCCACAAGGATGTCGGTTGCCACCACACAGCGCCTGGTGCCAATTCGGCCATCGCCACACAAGGGCGTGACAGTGTCTAAGAACGTCACAGTGATCACAACTTCGGCCTCTCCCGCCACGTTAACGCCGCCCAAGACGGGACTCAAAAGGAAATTGGCAGATCCAAGTCCCGAACCTGTGAAGTGTAAGCGACGCATCAACTTTAGTGGCGTCGGGTATGTAGTGTCGCCAGTGCCCGTGACAGTGGCTCGCCGAAATGCCCGTGAGAGGAACCGTGTCAAGCAAGTGAACAACGGGTTTGCAACGCTGCGCCAGCACATACCCGGAGCCGCTAAAGCCAAGAAGATCAGCAAAGTAGAAACCTTGAAACAGGCTGTGGAGTACATTAGATCCTTGCAAGATTTGTTGGACACGCACGATGCCCTCATGCACCGCACCAACACACTCGTCGCCTCAAATCAGCCCTCGCCAGCGCCCAAGGAGCCGTCCCACCCCTACACCAACGCCGTGGCGCCCACGACAGTCTTGTCCCAGCAACAGTACCGTGTTTTACAGTACCCAAGCTACTATTACAGTGAAAACGTATCACCAGTGCCTGCGTCAGTGTACCCCATGAATGTGTCTGCAGTGTCTCCCACGTGCAGTGACGCAGCGGTGTCCCCGACGCCATCGTACGATTCCGCGTACTCGTCGCAGTCATCCCACGAGACGCCGGTCACAGTCACCACCACCTTAAGCAACGTGTTCAATCCAGCCAACACCACGACCCTGCCGGACACCTACGACCCCCTGGACGCCTACGAGTCCGCCACGTCACCTGAGGACGAGGAGCTCCTCGACGCCATCGCCTTGTGGCAACAGTGTCAATAGCAGGTCAGTAGCTCGTGCTCTGCTTGGGCGTGTCTTTTGTTTGTTTGTCTGTTTGTTTGTTTGCGAGGTTGTGTTGCCGGGAATCTCTGTGTCGGAGGGCGTAGTTAGAGCAGCACAAGAAGTAATTCAACATGTAGCATGGTAAGGGAAGAGGGATGCGGGGTGTCTCAGAAGAAAGAAAAACAGATCTCCACGGATTAGGATTTATCATATTAATTCATATCATGTTGTAGTCTAATCTTGAGTGTAGGACCGTTGAAATCACGAGTAATTGATGCTTTTGCGATGTACGAGCATCTCTTGTGACATCTTTCTTTCTTAAACACGGCGGCATGACCAAGACACCTTTCCAGTTGAGAGCAGTGCGATCTCCTCCAGGTAGAGAGAGAGCTTAAAAGAGGTCTCCGTAAGTCTTTATAATCCTATCAGCTTCCTGGGGACGGATCTCGTGATAAACACCCTCCCACCCCACCTGGGCTCGAGAGGATAATGGCTTCCTTCTTAGCCTCGACCAAAGGAAAATCATATTTCAAAGATAGGATGAGGATTCGTATGTATGTATGTATGTATGTATATATATATATATATATATATATATATATATATATATATATATATATATATATATATATATGTGTGTGTGTGTGTGTGTGTGTGTGTGTGTGTGTGTGTGTGTGTGTGTGTGTGTGTGTGTGTGTGTATGTGTATGTGTATGTGTATGTGTATGTATGTATGTATAACACACACACACACACACACACACACACACACACACACACACACACACACATCTTTCAAAAGCACAAAAAAAAGCCCTTCCTGTATTGGTGGAGACTTCAACGAAAGGGAAAGTACTGATCCGCGAAATCTAGAAAAAGAAAGAAAGAAAGAAAGAAAAGAAAAAAAACTGAATCACAAAAGCAAGGATTCTACATTACTTAGACATTTTATTTCCCTCCGGTCTCGCGTATCACACTCGTAGCCTCAAGGGTTCTCAACAAAACGAGGTTGAGGGTGATGGGGGTCACACTAGACGCGGGCTCTAGCAACGGTTCCTCTTTGTGTGTGTTCGGTCCCGCCCGCCCAGGTCTCGATGCCCTACCCGGGGGCCAACATATGTGCACATAAATTCAGCTCCCGTTTCTTACCCCAAAATGATTGTTTATTCGAGCGCGCGTGGGAAAGTTTTTGCACCAATATCCCGGCGAGTCCGCTTTGTCCTAGTTCTGTCGTATCTTCTTTTTTTTATTTGGCAGCAAGGGAGGGGAGGAGAAGGGAGGGGAGGGGAGAAGAAGGGAGGGGGTGATAGTTATTCCTCATATGTAGAGAAAAGAGGTGTAGCGATATGCTCGTGCGAAGAACACTATCTTATCACTTTCGAAAGGGAATGAAAGAAATAGACGCTTTTTTTTTTCTTTGGGTCATAAATTTACATCGCTCGTTAAGCTTTCAGCAGCAGGTATTCAGGGCTGAGGGAAGCCACAGTTCCGTCCATGTCCTGGTGTGTGTGCGGGGGCTTCTGTCCTCGAAACCACTTACACTTTCATACTTACTTTCTCCATGACTAAGCTTTACTACTTGATGCTTCCTTTATTCTCTTGCTACTACAACTACTAATACCATTGCTATTTGTACTACTATCACTACTACTTCTACTATTGCTGTTGCTACTACTGCTACTGATACTAATACTCTTATTACTACTACTACGACTACTACTACTACTACGACATCGCATTTTTTGATTCCGTAAACGATCCAAGCAGAGTGATCTTGATTGGCTTAGAAATTCTCCTACCTCGGCGTCCTCAGCACGGGCGAACGGCACGCGTATTCACTCCCCCACCCCCCCTCACCTCCCCTCACCCCAACTCCCACCCCATTAGCCTTCGCTTACCCCCCCCCCCCGCTACTACTCCCTCACCTCTCCCCCTCCCCCCCTCATCCCGCGCGGCGCCCACCCCACCCGCCGCCCGTGTCATCTTTGGCTGGGACGGAAGGCACGGGAGAACCAGATTCATCACGTATATGTCTGTTTACCAGTCAAGCAAATATTCTTTTTATTCAATTAATTTTCACAGATCATTTTTTTTTTCTTTTTTTTTACTTTTTTTTTTTTTTTTTTTACTTTTTTTCTTTTTTTTAAAGAAAGACTTCAAATAACGTTCTCTCGTTTAGTGAACGTTTCGCCATAGAGCTCATTTTCGGAATACCTTCTCATCTAACGACAAAGCGCAAGGAAGGAAATACAACCCATTCTACTCACTCGCTCTTCCCTTCGGCGAATACGAATACGTGCGTAGCCGAGTATTTTCCCTCCATCGTAGTCTCGGGCAAGCAAACCTCGGCTCTCTCGCTCCTCGACGGGGACGGGTAGGAAAAGTAGAAATCCGTGGCGCATCGACTTTGAATTTTAACTTACGGGCCAGCTATATCACAGATCATTTGATTTCTATATCATAAGATTGTCCGAAATCAGTCATAAAGGGGATCGGGAACCGTAGGCAGCACAATGACTGGCGATAATAAAAGGCAAAATGAATGTAGATCAGAGAAAGAAAGGGAAGTCGTGAGCGCAGGGGTTCGGACACTGCGGCGAAGTAGTGCAGTGGTCCGTATCCCGCCGGACTCTTGCTTTTGTCCTGCTTCCCGCCACCAGAGATACGATAATATGCGGAATTTTCTTTCGCATTTCCCGGTGTTATCTAACGCGTTTTTATCCCCGCTCTTTATGCTCTGATAGAGTGTTAATGCGTGATTCAACATAGAGCGCTTCGGACGAGGAAATCGTGATAGTAATGAGACAGGGATATATGAAAATTGAATCCGTGATCCAAGTACTCGTGAGCAACCAACCCCCCCCCTCCCCGGCTGTACTTTCCACCTCCCCCCCTCCCTCCTTCATCCTCCTCCTCCCCCTCCCTCCTCCCCTCCGTCCCTCGCCCCCCCGACCCGGCCCTATGGACACGTTTGTGCTGCTGTAGAGGAAACGGAGATTAGATCTGATATGGATTTATGCTCGGGCGCATTTATGGCGATTTCTGATAAATGACGCCACTGATGACGTGATAATAAGTGTGGGCAGTCGTTCGAGGATTATTACCTGCTGGGCATTGGAGTCTCCAAGCGAATATTTGGAGAGAGCATCGTTTTCCCGACAGGCGCGAAATTAATGCCCCCGCCAACTTGTCTTTTGAAAAACTGGAAAATATAATTCTGTCCATTGAATGCCGCTATTGAAACGGGCCACGCTTTGGAGAAATTCAATTCAGTGCTGTCTAGACTGGCGGATAAGTTTTTTTTTTTTCTTTTTTTTTTCTAATCTGATATTCTGATGTCGAAAGCGTATAGGATTTAGCATAGGAAACGGGTATCTGTAGCTGAATATCATGTATGTAAGGAGTAAATCTGAAGAATATATATATGCTAGAAAAGTTGTATACTATTGAAATTCTAATTTTTTCCCTCTCTCTCTTTCACAGGTCCTACATGGGAAAGAATCTAGTCATGCTTGTCTATCATCATGTCCTGCTGGTCAACTTCTCCAGTCCATCTTTTACCAAGTCCAGGAGACCTTCTGAGGACACAGTCTCCAAACTTTTAAAGTCTTTAAGTCCTCGTAACTTTGGAGCTTTATATCTTAAACTTTCAAGAACAAGGCGTGTGTTTTCCAAATAGCTTCTCAAGTTCTACTGACTCGCTTCGTGAATGTCGCCCACCAAGAAGATTCCAGGGATCCAAGGAGAGCCAAATCCCTGTCTCGCCAAAGAGGGTTCGCCGGCCGAGGCTTCCAGGCTCACGAACAGGCTCCAGGCGCCGTCTCCAGGGGCCGAAGTCCAGCCGAACGCCACCCTTTCCGAAGAGCCGGGTTCAAGTCCGAGGACTCTGCCATCTCGCAAGAAGAGGAAGGCAGAAAGGGGCTGCCCACTTTCTAATGCTAATAATAATCGGTAAGTTCCATAGTGAAAAGGAACCAGTGCTTCCTACCTCCTTTGCTGAATGGCTGAGTGAATTGCTCATGGGCTTTTGAGTACCTCGAGTTCCCATGGTTAACATTTGTAATGCAGCCAGCTCGTTTACATCCTTAGTCTACTTTCAAGAATACAAAACGCAAAAAAAAGTTAAAAAAAAGTGAAAGGAATTCCTTATTCATAATTTTAATTCAGTAAAGGTAGAATGTACATCTTTTGTATTCGGGAGGGTACTACGTATGTACTGTACTCTCCCTAAGAGAAGATCATAATAAAAGAGCACAGAGCACTTCACGCAAGTCCAGTAATGTTGTAACCGTCATCGTCTGTGTGACGTCACCATGCCTGTTGGTCTTAGATCAGTTCCTGAACTTTTTCCCGTGACTGACATTTTGTGATTTGTGCGGCTGTAATTGTGCGTGACATAATGAAGGCGATTCCTAGTCCCTTCCCAGCCCGGACCATTAGTTTTAGGGTTACCTTTGATAATGTGAAAGTGAAAGAGGCTTGTGCGCCGGATATTAGAAGGGAGAGTGTCATGGCTCGAATATCTGTAATTTGTAGATACCCATTTTTGTAGACTTATGTATTTCTGTTGAACTTAATATTATTTTATCCTGACCTCGTTTTCTCCGCTCTTTACAGACATCGTGCAGTTGCGCTACGGACTTTACCCACGGAATAAGGAAGGGTCCAGAGAATAACGAGACGGTAAAGGGAGAGAGCTAGAAGAGCAACAGAATACAAAGAAGAATCCGGTAGACCAACCATAAAGCAAGGGAACAAAAGGAAGAGGTATAACAGCGAACAACGGACAGGCACCGGGAGACCGTTGTAACTAAAAGTCTCCCGTTGTCTCAGCGGTGTCTTGAAGTCGTAGATTCACAAGTCTCCTGTTAGTATTGTAAATCTCTAGCAGACTCACTTTAAAGGAAGCATGACAGATAAAAAGATGGGAAGATATCATTCAAATGTTCATTATTTTCTCTTTGGTGGGGAAGGAATTAACTACATTTTATACTATGATTTTCTTTTTTTTTTGGTTTTGTGAATGTCTAGTCAAAAGTGCAGCAGAGCCTAAATAAGACATTTTATACTTTCGCCAAAGTTTGCCCTGTGTTTGGCTGGCATCGCCACATCTAGATCCCAAAGGAGTTTCGCTTGATTCAACACAAATTGGCTCGTGTGTGTGTGTGTGTGTGTGTGTGTGTGTGTGTGTGTGTGTGTGTGTGTGTGTGTGTGTGTGTGTGTGTGTGTGTGTGTGTGTGTGTCTGTGTGTGTTTGACAATAGAAGAGAAGATGCATTTTGAACATACATAACGAATCCGTGCTCATTAGATGGTCACAAAATCACAGAGAATATATGCTTATCATGTGGACTTTGCATGTATCACTAAGCGTTCTAATGGCAATTCGATTTAATCAACGTCGTTACGTCATGACAATGAGTTTATGAAGCTCGACTCCTGGGGTCAAGATGGCTTTCGCCAAAGTAATAATCTCGTGAAACTCAAATGCTCAGCGAGTTTTTATGATTATTTTGCTATGTTTTGTGTTCTAAATGTAAAACCAAAATGCTAACAGTATCTTAACTATAAAGACATATTTTTTAACCCTTTGATTCCTTCATGGTGATTCTCAAGTATTTTATATGATTCAGTATAGTTACTAAAACCAATATATTACGAGCTTCCTAACTAATGCAGCTTAATGTACGCCCACTGCAATAAGCGCGGGCGTGCAGTCCACATAACGCTGCATTAAGCTTAACTGCATCTCTAGTGCCTTATGAAAGCAGTGATCTTTGATGCTTCCAAACGTTATACTTGTGCCTTTTCTATGATGCCTATATTTGTTAACTAACACTTTTATT
>NW_028234425.1:37917244-37922244 GCF_977035675.1 Penaeus japonicus | reverse complement strand
TTTGTGTGTGAGTGGTGTGTGTGTGTGTGTGTGTGGGGACAGCGCAAGAAAAATCTGAGTCATGGTGAGGCGTAAACAAACCACAACGAGAGGAGCGGTCATTAAATTCCACAATATCTTCTCTTGACAGGTAGGGTTAGGGAATCTAAGCGATGTCAGAGACGGCGAGTCAGGACAACAGGGGTTTTTTTGTTGTGTTTTTTGATTTTTTTTTTTTTTATCTTGATTTTTTTTGACGCTTGTTTTTGATTTTTTTTTTTTTTGTTTTTTTCTTGATTTTTTCTTTTGTTTTTGTTTTTGGTTTTTTTTTTTTGTCTTGTGATTTTTTTTTTTTTTTTTTTTTTTTTTTTTTTTTTTTTTTTTTTATGATTTTTTTTTTTGAATTTTTTGTTGGTTTTTTTTGTTTTTTTTTGGGGTGGGGGGGGGGGATTTTTGATTGTTTTTTTTTGTTTTTGATTTTTGTTTTTTGTTTTATTTGTGTTTTTTTTTTGATTTTTTTTTTTTTTTTTTTTTTTCTTTGTTTTTTTTTTTTTTTTTATTTATTGTTTGTTTTTGATTTTTTTTTTTTTTTTCGTTTTTTTTTTGCTTTTTTCTGATTTTTTTTTTGTTTTTGTTTGGGATTTTTTTTTTTTTTTTGTTTTTTTTTTTTTGGTTTGATTTTTTTTTGTTGTTTTTTTTTGATTGATTGTTTTTTTTTTAGTTTTTTTTTTTGTTTTGTTAGTTTTTTTTTGTTTTTCGTTTATTTTTTTTTTTTTTGTTTTTTTTTTTTGATTTGTTTGATTTTTTTTTTTTTTTTCTGATTTTTGTGTGTTTTTGTTTTTTGTTTTTTGTTTTGTGTGTTTTTTGTTTGATTTTTTTTTTTTTTTTTTTTTTTTGGATTTTTTTGTTTTTTTTTTTTTTTTTTTTTTGATTTTTTTTTTTTTTTTTTCTTTTTTTTTTTTTTTTTTTTTTTTTTTGAATTGGGTTTGGATTTTTTTTTTTTTTTGGTTTTGTTGGTTTTTTTTTTTTTTTTTTTTTTTTTTGTTTTTTTTTTTTTGTTTTTTTTTTGATTGATTTTTTATGATTTTTTGTTTTTTGTTTTTTTTTTTGTTTTTTTGTTGTGTTTTTTTTTTTTTTTTATTTCGTTTTTTTTTTTCTTTTTTTTGTTTTTTTGTGGTTTTTTTTTTTTTTTTTTTTTGACGCTGTGGTCGGTGAGAATCCTGACGTGCCAGTCAGCTGACGACGTGCCAGTCAGCTGACGACGAACCAGTCAGCTGACGACATACCAGTCAGCTGACGACGAACTGGTGTTTCGGAGGGATCAAAATCCCACTTTTTAAGACTGAAATTACTAATAGTTTCTTTTACTATTGCCAGTCACACAAAGGATTCTCTCTGTCCCATTCCTTCTTGGTTTGATAAACTAGAAACATTATATAAACAGTCATTGAAATACCGGACCACCAACTTCGAAGCCGAGAAAGATAATTGTAAAGAGCGCGTTACAAATGTTCAATATAAAAATCAAGCATCTCTTTTTTTTTTATTTTGACTTTACTTCCGTTTCTCTTCTCTATCACATAATTTCTTGTGAGTCTTTAAAAAAAAACACAAGACAGAAAAAAGACAAGTTAGAGTAAGTGTATTTCATTAATTTCGATTTTTATAGCTGGAACATGAGTGATATATATTTTTTTTTTTTCTTTTCCTCTTTTTGTGTTTTTTAAATGGAGATTTTCAATTTTGTCTAGTCCACTACAAAGAACCCGAATAATATTGCTCTTATCTTGTAAAGAAAGAAAGGAAAAAGAGAGCGAAAAGAGGAGGATGCAGGAAATGAACAGGAAAAGCGAAGTGGAAAGGGAAAAGAGAAAAAGACGAAGATGGGGGGGGGAAAGGCAGGAAGTTGTGACGGAAGGACAGATGCAGGATGAGAAGAGGGAGAAAGGTAAAAGGTTCTTGATGTGAATGGGACGTGAAATGCAAGTAAAAAATAAAGTAAGAAGTGAAAGAGAGAATGGCAAGTAAGAACAGAAGGAAGAAGATAAGAGGCGGAGGATGGAGGGAGAAAATGGAGGCGGGAGTAGGAAGTAGGAGGAATATTTGAAAAAAAAAAAAAAAGAAAAAAGAAAAAAAGAAATGGAGATAATTTAATTTTTTTTTTTTTTTTTAATTAAACTTCTTAACTACTTGCTTCTTCCTATCATGATATTTTTTTATTAGTTGATTTATCATTATTTCTTATTGATATCATTATCAAAACTAATATCAACACCATTATTATACTGGTATTTTTATTATTATTATTAGCCTTTCTATTGTCATTATCATCATCATTATTATTATCGTTATTGATATCATAACTATAACTTTTATCATTGTTATAATTGTTACTATTATGAATATTATTACAATTATCATTGTTATTATTCATCAGTATCATTATCATCATTATTATTATGGTCATTGTTGTTGTTTTGTCGTTGTTGTTGTTATCATCATTATTACCGTTATCATTATTATCACTGTGATTATCATCACTATTATTAGTATTATCATCCTTTTATCATGATCATTATCATTATCTCTTTTGTTATCATGATAGTAATAGCAATATAATAATGGTTACAAAAATGATAACAATGTGTAATGATAACAATATATAATGATGGCAAAAAATAATGATAATAGTTTGAACAGTAATGATACTGATTATGGTAATAAAAGATATAATAATAATCATAATATTGATTGATGATAATAATAAGGATGATGATGATAATGGTAATGACAATAGTAATAATGATAAGAATAATAACAATAATAAAAATAATACAAATTATAATCGTAATGATAATAGTTATGATGATAACAATAATGTAATTACAATAATAATGACGATAATGATAATAGTAATGATAATGAAGATGGTTATAATGCTGATGAATACGATAATGATGAGGCTGATGATAATAATGATAGTGATGATGACGATAATGTTGAGGTTGATAATGATGATGATAATAACCCTGGTTATAACAATAATGATTATGATAACAATAATAATCACAATGATAATAATGATAATGATAATGATAATAACAGTAATAATAATGATGATTATAATAGTAATGATATAAAAGGATAATAACAATAACAATAATAACAATAACAATAACAACAATAATAATCACAATGTTAATAAATATAATCATAATTATATATATACACATATATACATACATACATACATACACACACACACACACAAACACACATATATAAAATTAAATTAAATTATATATATATATATCATATAATATATATATTTATATTATATATTATATTATATTATATATTATATGTATATATACATATACACATTTTATAATAATGATGATACTACCAATAAAATTCATGATAGAACAACAACAACAATAACCACAACAAATTGAATCAAAAAAAACTCTCGACCGAAAGTAAAGTCTCAAGGCTTAATCACATGGCACCTTCCCAATTAAATTATTGGAAAAAAGTTGAGAAAAAGAAAAGAAAATGGCCTTGGATACAAATCACAGCCAATGTAATGCTTTTAATGCAAACATTGCAAAAATATCTAAATAGTTGCACATAAAGGTACTTGAATTCTTGATGCAAACAATATACTGTACGGGGAGGGAAGATGGAGAGCGGCAGCCAGACCAGGGACAGACAGGAAAGACAGACAGACAGAACCACACGCAAAAATCCAGCTTAAAATAATCTCGTCTCTGTCGTTACTCCTTTCAAAAAGAACGAGGCCAAAAAAATGAAAACAAAAAAGAAAAAAAAGAAAGAAAAAAACAAATGAAGAGAGTGAGGATATAGGGAAAAAAAAGAAAAAATAAATGGGCTTCAAGTCGTGACAACGCGCTTGTCGGGAAACTCACAGCATTGATAACACACAATTAGCTTACTGTTTGCTAAGCTGACGGGCGTTGGGAGCGCGTGTGACGTCCGCTGCACGACCACCACCCACCAGGGAGTCGACGAGATGCGTCCTGCCAATTCCACTGCCAATAGATGTACACCTTGTTTCTTCAGCCAATACCTGCCATCACACCCTTCAACCTTCGCCTTCGCTTGCGCGCGACACGGTAGCTGCAAGAAAGTAAAAAGTAAAAAGGGTTGCAAATCTCTCGCTCTCTCTCACTCTGTCTCTCTGCTTGTCTGTCTGTCTGTCTGTCTTTTTGTCTCTCTCTCTCCGTCTCTCTCTCTCTCTCTATCTCTATCTCTATCTCTCTCTCTCTCTATCTCTCTCTCTCTCTCTCTCTCTCTCTCTGTCTCTTTCTCTCTCTCCTCTCTCTCTCTCTCTCTCTCTCTCTCTCTCTCTCTATGTACAATGTAAAGTTAAGTTTGTCCATAAAATACATGCATATTAAAAATTAGAATATATATATGTATATATATATATGTATATCTATCTATCTATCTATCTATCTATCTATCTATCTATCTATCTATATATATTATATATTATATATATTCTTCTATATAATTATATATATATATATATATATTATGTATACACACAACACACACACCCACACACACACACACACCACGGCATATATATATATCATATAATATACACTTCTTATATATATATATATAAATATTATATATATATATTATAATATATATAATGTATATATATTTATGTATATTTATGTTTATATATTATATATATTATATATAATTATATATATATCATATAGAATATAATATAATATATATATATATATATATATATGCGTGTTGTGCAGTGTGTTTGTGTGTGGGTGGTGTATGTGTGTGTGTGCATGTGTGTGTGTTGTGTTGTATGTTACTAATATGTTAGCGCAATCTGTTTTTTTAATTTCTTGTGTCCTTAAATTTTGATATGTAATGCGCCCAATATTTTCCTTTAGATACTCGTGTATCACTTCCATATAGATGTTCCCTTATAGTTACATGATGCATTGTAATGCCTGAGTTTTGCG
>NW_028234425.1:37891933-37904433 GCF_977035675.1 Penaeus japonicus | reverse complement strand
ATAATCGATACTTCCCTGACCTCTTTATTTAAGTTCCTCGTGATATTTCTCTTGGCCTTACCCCTTTTGTTCTAATTCGCTTCTTATTTCCACCGTAACCCACCACTTTACTCTCCTCAGTATTCCTCCTCCTCTTCCCTCTCTCGTTCACTCCTTTAGACTCTCCTCGCCGCCTCCCTTCTCCTTTGACAACCTGCCATCCTCCCTCACAAGTTTCCTTAGAACCTTAACCGTCTAGACCACGAAGGGATCGTAGTAACCAACGCCATAATGTTCACAACTCTGTCCTGAGGCGTGGCAACTCACCTCGCCTCCCCTCCCCATCCACCCACCTCCCTCCCTCCCTCCCTATTTTCCTCCCCGAGCACCTCCACCTCCACACCTTCCCTCCCCTCGCCTCCCCTTCCCCTCTCCCCCCCTCACCTCCCCATCCCCTCTCCCCCCTCGCCATCCCCCCCTCCCTCTCTCTCTCTCTCTCTCTCACCGGATGTCGGCGGTTGAAAGGCCTTGAGCCCCTCGCTAAATTGTCACTCCCGGTACACTAGGATATTTAGGATATTCTACGCGATCTCCCAACAAACTCCTCGCCTCCCGTTCCCCGCCACGAAAGGCAAGGAAGAGCAGACGAAGGAGGCAATACCGTGGGGAGCAACACGCAACCAGGCAAGCCAAAGGGTTCATCCAAACAGCAGAAGCAGAAATACAAGCAGCAACAGCAGTGACGGCAGCAGCAGAGGCGGCGGTAGCAGCGACAGCGGCAGCAGCAGCCCTGGGGCGTCACGGTACACTACACCCTCTCCAGCATTACCTCTCTCTCTCCCCTCCCACCATCTCCCTCTCCCCACTCGCCTCCCCCACTTCCCCTCCTCAGAACAGCGCAGGTTCCGAGACGCAGGTACTCCACGTTAGTCACTGCGCCACAGCGACTGCCAGGCGTGTGGTACCTTCCCAAAAGTGCGCTGGAAAGAACACGCTACAGAAGCACACTGATAATGATATAGTTGGATTGGTAACAACAGTCGTGATGATGGCGTTACTCTGGTCACAACATCAATGAGATAATGAGGATTGTCGAAGGCCTGGCATCTCTGTGGGTGACTTATAGATGGTTATCATCAGTATAATGACTATGTTTTCCTTCAGTAGAGATTGTGTTGGTTTCTGTACTATTGGTCATATATATATATATATATATATATATATATATATATATATATATATATGTGTGTGTGTGTGTGTGTGTGTGTGTGTGTGTGTGTGTGTGTGTGTGTGTGTGTGTGTGTGTTTGTGTGTGTACATATATACAGATAGATAAGTAAATAGATAGATTAGAATAATAGTTGTTTAAGGTTATATAAGGGTTTTCAAAGTTATCTGAGGCTTTGGTGACTTGAATATGGCTGTATATAATTATCTTAGAATAACTGCAAAAAAAAAAGTATGAAGGAGAAAGAGGGAAAACATATAGAGAAAGGAGAACATAGACACAGACACATCAAGAGGAAACGACTTAGCAACACGCACAAGTAAAAACCAAAATAAAAAGAGAAAGAAAGAGAGAGAGAGAGAGAGAGAGAGAGAGAGAGAGAGAGAAAGAGAGAGAGAGAGAGAGAGAGAGAGAGAGAGAGAGAGAGAGAGAGAGAGAGAGAGAGAAAGAGAGAGAGAGAGAGAGAGAGAGAGAGAGAGAGAGAGAGAGAAAAGAAGCTTCATCAACCACAATCACAAGACGTGCCACGCAAAACAAGAACTAGGAGCAGCAGCAGCAACCATTAGAGACCGGTAACCACCACACTCAGAGCCACACAGCAATTGGTGGTTTCCGTGACTTGGCGGATACCTGTAAGTGGCGTATAGAGGTGGCCAGGCCTCACTCACCGGATACAAGGACCCGCTAATGAACTTTTAGCTCGGTCCGCTTAAGTGAAGGAGGGTGAGGAACAGCAGAGGACGGGAGGAGGAAGAGAGGGAGAGGGGGGAGGGGCGAGAGGAGGAAGAGAGGGAGAGGGGTGAGGGGGAGAGGAGGAAGAGAGGGAGAGGGGAAGGAGGGGGGAAGGGGAGAGGGGTGAGGGGTGAGGGGAAGGAGGGGGAAAGGGGGGAGAGGACTCGAGGATGGGTGGGGAAGGAGGTGGAGAGGAAGGGGTGGAGAGGAGGAAGAGAGGGAGAGGGGTGAGGGGAAGGAGGGGGGAAGGGGGAGAGGGGAAGGAGGTGTAAGGGGGAGAGGACTCGAGGATGGGTAAGGGGAGGAGGTGGAGAGGAAGGGGTGGGGGAAGCGATAGGACTCGAGATGGAGGGCGGGATGAGATAAAAGGAGCGAGAGAAATGAGAAAAAGGAAGAAAGGAAGAAGAGAGAGATGAAGGGAGAGGGGGGGGATATGAAAGACGGAAGGTGAGTGGATGGTTGAGGAGGAGAAAGGGAAGTAGAGAACGAGAGAGGGGAGGAGGAGGGGAGGAGGATCAGAGAGAGAGGGGGGTAGGAAGGGGAAGGCAAAACGGAGGAGAGGTGAGGGGAGGAAATAAAAAGTGAGGAAGAGTAAGAGAGAAGGAAGACAATAAAAGTAGGAAAAGCGTGAATGGGAAAGAGACAGGAAGCGCGATGGAGAAGAGGTAAGACAGAGAACTTTGCTTGTTGTTATCGTTGTGTACCACCTTTCCTATTCTCTCTTTTTATTTTAGATATTTCTCTTCCCTTTCGCTTCAAATCCAAACAAATACTAAAGCTTGCCTTTCTGTGGTTATGAAGCCAGGACTTGAATGCAAAACGTGACTTCCTCAGTATTTGTGACAGATCTCCATAAACAAGGAAAGTTTGTGTTCTTCACGTACAAACAAGATGTGTAGCTCCGCCCCCTCACCCTCCTCTTAAACAAGCAACTTTACTGAAAACAGTATATCCTTTTTAAAACGTGTTTTTTCTTATTTTCTTGCCGGTCTTGGTTAAAGAGAGAGAGATAGTGAGAGAGAGAGAGAGCGTGAGAGAGAGAGAGAGAGAGAGCGTGTGTGTGTGTGTGAGAGAGAGAGAGAAAAAGAGAGAGAGAGAGAGAGAGAGAGAGAGAGAGAGAGAGAGAGAGAGAGAGAGAGAGAGAGAGAGAGAGAGAGAGAGAAAGAGCGTGAGAGAGAGAGAGAGAGAGAGGTGGCTAAATATCACCCGGAAAGAAAACCACAGAGAAGAGAGAAAGAGAAGATGAGTGAATTCTCCTCAAAACTTGTCGGCGGCAAATCGTCACCGGCACTGCACCCCCCCCCCTCCGTCCCCTATTCCACCCCCCACCCCCCCCTTCCCCCAACCCAATACAACCCCCACGTTCGTCTCGTGCCGCGTTCCCATGGGCCACGCGCCGCCGCCACCGCCCTCACGCCGCCCTCACGCCGCCCTCACGCCGCCTCTCCTACGCCTCGCACCGAGCGGCAGTCCACTCCGGGAAATCATATGACGGATACTTACGGTTAATTGTCCTCCGATCCGACGGCCGTGGAGTGAGTCCTGCCACTGATGGGGTTCTCGGAGATCCCATTTCTTGGTGAATATTGAAGGTCTAAGATGATGACCGTCAGTGTAAAGGTAAAAAAAAGAATATAAAAAAATACTGAGTATGAAAGCGAATGATCTTCTGAAGCTTTGATTTCAATATAAATTACGAATTGAAACTGATATGATAACTATATAAACATAGAATAGCAAAAAAAAAAAAAAAAATCTCTCTATATACCTATGTCAGATCCTTTCATTGTCATATATGATATGTTATCCTAAATAAGGTCTTGGATTGTGGGTTAATTCGTACTCTATGTCATTGGAAATGCATCGGTCTAAGAAGTTCTTATGGTTATCAATTACACTTTACTTCTAAATGGAGAAAATGATAACGGAAAAAACATCTCATTATAATCGTAATGATATAAAGCATTATAAAACATCACAGAAATTATCATCACTATTTATATGTTGTAATTATAGCAGATGATAACAATTATGACAATCATTTTAATGTACAGTAAATAAAGATGAGAGCTGGATAAACTTACAAAAATCAGAATCCAACCCAAGCTTAGCCCAGTGTTCAGTGCAAGTGCACTCAGTGTAATTCAGGTCCGCAGGTGCAGGATAATCTTCTAGACGGTAGTTCTGTTTTTGTTGAAATTTTCCTGCTACAAACAGGAAATCCTACACCTGTTGTTTCTGAGGAAGCACACAACTGTTGCCATACACAAGAAAAGCGTCCGTTTTGACAGCAATGTTTTGTAGAAATACTTTTTTTTCCGAGGAGAGAAAGATCCGTGTAAATCTTTCCATTTTTCAAATTTCAGTAAACGATTCGCTGAGCGTAGTTCCCTGAAATAGAGAGTAATGACTAAGAGCACACTAATACCATTTCGAAATCGTCCGCTTCGAATCGCCAATTAGCTCATATCACGTCACCGGCGGGATGGGAAACACTTCTTGGAACAGACGCTGAAAATGCTTCACTTTTTTCCCATACAGTTAAAATACTTGCGGCTTTCGACTTCCTATCGGCACGTGACTCATGGTATAATAAGAAAAACGTATTTTTTTTTCATATAATCGAGAAGAAAAAATACACATCCCAGGCCGTTCCTCGGAGGCGAGAAACCCCACATCTCAAAACAAAGACCAGATGAAAAAAAAATAAAAAATAAAAATAAAGTCGAGTCACTGCCGTTTTAAGAGGCACAATATCCAGAGAAGAGAAAACAAACACATTTCGCACTGATGGAAATAAGAAATAAGCAGCTCTCGCGTGCGGGGGGCAGAGGAGAGGGCGAGACCGGCGCCACGTAATGTCGAGAGGACGTTACTCCGGAAATTACTACGTCGCAACACGCCGAAGTGATTCTTCATCAGCCTCGGGGCTTCACGCGCGCGCCACCCTTGACCTCTGAGGCGTGGAGAGGCACCGTGCACTCCAATGATCCATGGCAGTTGACTTCCACACTGTCGTAATTCCACAAGTGTTAACTGACTTTTGATCTCTGTGGTTTATCGGTCATCCTGGCTCGACATTTTCAGAAATGAAAATAAAAGGCGTCTGTCTTATGTTTTAACTTTGCTCTGAATAGCGAATTTCGAATTAACTGGCAGTATCAAGGAACTGTATGATGAGAGAGAGAGAGAGAGAGAGAGAAAGAGAGAGAGAGAGAAAGAGAGAGAGAGAGAGAGAGAGAGAGAGAGAGAGAGAGAGAGAGAGAGAGAGAGAGAGAGAGAGAGAGAGAGAGAGAGAGAGAGAGAGAGAGAGAGAGAGAGAGAAAGAGAGAGAGAGAGAGACAGAGAGAGAGAGAGAGAGAGAGAGACAGAGAGAGAGAGAGAGAGAGAGAGAGAGAGAGAGAGAGAGAGAGAGAGAGAGAGAGAGGTGGGTAAATATCACCCGGAAAGAAACCACAGAGAAGAGAGAAAGAGAAGATGAGTGAATGTAACTATTGGATGTGATCAGTTTGTTTAATTATCTTTGGCTCACAGTACTTTCTTACGATTGTTATCGCATTGGATATATGCATTCGGTGACTAGGCATCGTTATGCATTGTGGAGATTGACAGCAAATCCAAAGCAACTGAATCAGAGGGAAAACGTGAAATTATTTTACAGTATTTTCCTTTTTTTCCGTTTACGTCCCACCCCGGAAGTTTCCATGGTCATTGGAGAACAAGTACATTATGCAACGTTATATAACCTTGAACTAGACCCACGCTGGCCTTTGTTACCTTCTCTCTTGCCCTCCGTTTGCTGGGGGTTACGACCGCTCGCAGGCTGCTGGCTGCCGAACCTCTGCCTCTGAGCACCTTCGTTTCCTCTCTGGTTGCTCTTCCTGCTATGTAGATTTTCTTCTTCTTCTTCTTCTTCTTGTGTTAAATTATTTTCCGACTTTCTCTCTCTCTTTCTCTTTCTCTTTCATAGTCTCTCTCTCGTTCTCTCTCTTCCTCTCTCTCGCTCTTCCCTTTCTCTCTCTCTTTCGTTCTCTCTCTCTCTCTCTTTCTCTCTCTCTCTCTCTCTCTCTCTCTCTATCTCTCTTTCGTTCTCTATCATAGTCTGTCTCTCTCGCTCTTTCTCTCTCTCTCTCTCTCTCTCTCTCTCTCTCTCTCTCTCTCTCCCTCCCTCCCTCCCTCCCTCTCTCTCTCTCTCTCTTCTATTTTTGTGCATATACACTTTCGCTTACGTTTCTCTCTCTTCCGCTCCCACCCTTTATTCTGTGCTTGTTTCCATTAAATTAACTCTGATCCTGCAACTTCTACCTCAGTTATTACCCATCAAGGCTCGTATATTTTGTTTGCTTTTAATCAGTGGCATGTCATGTTATTGTTAACCCCGGGTATAGAGATGACGTTTCTCCAAACATTATCTTTAGAACAAGATATATTCCATGTGCGTTCTGTCCCCCGAGGTCAGAGTAGCCTGGGGGCGTGATGTAATGTGATGGCTTACAACTGCATCGAGTATTGGTCTGAAGGTGTGATGGGCTATCTGGTTCTTTATGGATAGTCGGATATCTGGATAGTCGGCGAGGGCTTATACCAGTCTCAAGGGTAAGGAAAGCCACTCTTTGTTGAGGTGTAGCTTGAAGTGTGTAAGTTTTTTTTTTTTTTTTTTTTTTTTTTTACAGGGCTCAGTAGAAAATAGTCCTAAGTAAAGTCCTTTCGGATTACGCATATAGGGCATCGCTCAAGGCTATTTACCCGTCTTAGGAAGGGAGGGAAGGAGGGAAGGAGGGGGAGGGGGGGGGGAAGGGGCGTTACGTGTAGCAATAGCCCCGAGGAAGTGTGTGGGAGCCGGGGGCGTGTCTTGTGGCAGGGAGGACGTGTGTCTTTGCCGGAAGCAGGAGTAATCATCTCCCCCTGACAGGTGGCGTCTTGGGAACCCGACACTCACGCGCCCCCTACCCCCCCACCCACCCCCTACCCCCACCCACCCCCCTTCCCTCTCCCTCCCCCCCATCCCTCTCCCTCCCTCCAATACTCCCGGCTTGCTTCCTTTTTGGCTTTCTTTATATAAATGTCTTTTTTAATTCCTTTTCTTCTCGTAATATTAATAAAGAAAGTCCCCGAGGTGTTGCGCGAGATCCCTAAAGGGCGTTTATGATATGTAATGATGTCAGGGAGGAGGAAAATGCGAGCAAAAAGAGAGTAATCCCATCGTGTGTGATGAGCCGTGACTCCTGCAAGAACCGCCGGAGGGAAGGCGTGCGCTGGACACACTACTGACGCGTGGGCGGTGGGCGGCTGGAAGGGGGAGGGGAGGAGGGGACAGGGGTGGGGAGAGAGCGGGATAGAGTGTGGTGGAAGAATGGTGAAGGGCTTTGTGGTTTAAATGTGAATAGTGGGGGAAGTGTGGTGTGGTTGGGGGGGGGGGAGGTCTGGGGATCTGGGAGACACTGCGAGAAAAATAAAGGACACTGAATGACTCTACATGTCTTCTGATGTTTGCTGATATCGCTGAATGTACACAGCGTATGCATTTATCTCTGGATGTATACACTTGCAACTGAATGTACACGCACTGAACATTGCATATGAACACGAAATGTTTGCATTCTGCACGTGAATTACAGAGATAACGTACAGCGAAGTGTGTGTATATGTGCTTCCAGAGCATGTACAAACGTTATTGCGGTACAAACACGTTAATGCAACTCATTGTCTGTGTTCAATTCGAGGGACAAACATACATAATTATACCTAAAGACTCCCCTGAAAGAGAGAGAGAGAGAGAGAGAGAGAGAGAGAGAGAGAGAGAGAGAGAGAAAGGGAGAGAGAAAGAGAGAGAGAGAGAGAGAGAGAGAGAGAAATGAGGGGGGAAGGGGGAAGGAGGAAGGGGAGGAATTGAAACCAGAAAGAGAAAGAGCAAAAAATATATATATATCTTTCCAACAGGGAAAGCATATTGGGGAAAAAAAGGTTACCGTATAAAGCCAATATCATGCAACTACCTGTATCCAATCAAACAACATAAGTCTACAACACTTCGTCTTCTCTGCTAATACACACGTATTTACCACAGCATACAGTTATCATTCTGAAATAGGGCAATTAACAAACTGCTGGACTGGAGCGCAAACAAGGGCTTTTCGTACCCAACTTCGGCTTGTTTGATGTTCCGGTATTCTAATGTTTTCTCTCCTCTGGGGCCTGGCTTGTATTATGGGCCTTCGCCAATTCGGGCAAACAGAGGGGGCGAGGCTGGGTTTGCGCTCTCGGCCCGGAATCTCTTCAGCATCATGGCGGTTCTGGTCTGGAGAAGGGTGGATGTTGTTTGTGTTTGTTGTTGGGCTCAGTCTCTGTTTTTCGTATTGTAGTTATTGTTTTGTGAGTTTTGTTATTACTGTTATAATCCATTTTATGTTTTCTGTTGTTACTATTAAAGCGTAATCATCATCGTTATTATTATCATCATTTGCATTATCATTATTATCATTATCATAATTAGTGTGACTACTAGTATCAGTGTACTAACCATTACTACAGTTACCACCACTACCACTGAGCCCGTTTACGATATGACAACCATTTTGCTAATGCGAAAATCCCTATCACATAAACATTATACCATTCACTTATAATTCCGATGACTTAATTAATAAACTTCTACGACTTGTCCTTCAGATGAAACTGAACTTTATAGAAGCACAGAGATGATCGGTCGACGAGACTTTATTTCCCACACACTTCCTAATCCCAATCTACACTGGCCTTGTGTTAACTCTCACGGAGTACCGCATGTTATTCATAATCATTACTTACTGCAGTGGTTCATGCACGACCATTATATATTGCTATTGGTTATGCATGCCTATTACTTTTGGGTTGACGGCCATGCATAATCATTTGGTATCGCTGCGGGCTGGGTGGAGTGGCGGCGCAAGTCTCATCATTTGTCGAAGAGCGAATAGAGGTCGAAAGAGCTTGAGCGCGGAGAACAGATGGAGCTGACAAAGAACCCTGTGAATAACTTGCATGTTTAAAGGCAAGAGCAAAAATAGTCTTTGTCAGATGATCTTCCTAAGATAATTATAACTCAGTTACTAATCACCGGCTAATCTGATAAGTATATCCTCAATGGCAGCGCGTTGCAGAGAGAAGACTGTTCTAAGACCTAAGCCGTCCGTTCGCTTCCCCTCTTAGCTGACTACTCGGCCTCTCGAGGACCACCTGAAGGCAGGCAATGTGCGCCACCTGTACTACCGAGGGCAACGTTGCACCTGCTGTTGGTAAGGGACACCTTCTGGCGTCCTTCTGACCTTGGAAGTGTCACGGCGCATGCGTCCATCTTCCCACGACCGCAGTGGGACTCAAGACGCTTCCATAGAGAATCGGATTTCTTTTTTTTAAGCTCCTGCGCTGGTCGTTGTCAACGGTCTTTCGATACGCACTCATTTCTTTTCATCTGAATGCCCTTTTCGGCTCCAGTGTGAAAGGCACTACTTTAAAGGTGGTGTTTCTAGCTTCGTTTTTGAGGACAAGTTTTATCTCCCGCAGCTAAAGATTGTCAGAGAAACCGAGGCAATTATCCGTGTGAAATTTTCCCAGCGCTAGATCGTCGACTTGTGCGTGGCTCGTGGCAAAGCTTCAACTTTACTTGTTGATTGAGTGAAGGCGAGAAGATTTTTGGTTTTATTGCTTATTTTTCTACTACTGAAAAAAAAAAACAGTTTAGAGGAGACCCATGCTTTTAATAGTACATTTGGATAACTATTTTCCACATGTCATAGTGTATTATCATCTTTTTTCTTTCCTTTTTCGTAATCACGTATCTTCGCACTTTTTTTTCATTATGCTAATTCGGTATCGCATATGCGTTTGTCTTGTACGAGATTTAAAATCAAAGGCCAATAATTCACCGGAAATCTTGGATCACCAAAGAATTTCCTATCCTGACGACATTTCTCTTCCGTGAATAAATGTCATTACATGACAATGCTATTTTCGTTTCCGATATCTACATGGATTGAGAACTCTCTCTCTCTCTCTCTCTCTCTCTCTCTCTCTCTCTCTCTCTCTCTCTCTCTCTCTCTCTCTCTCTCTCTCTCTCTCTCTCTCTCTCTCTCTCTCTCTCTCTCTCTCTCTCTCTCTCTCTCTCTCTCTCTCTCTCTCTCTCTCTCTCTCTCTCTCTCTCTCTCTCTCTCTCTCTCTCATTCATAAAACCTCGATGCTCGATGATCAAGAAAACATTATTAGTATTGGTTTGACCTTCTAATGGCGCTGTGCTGAACATAGCTGGGTAAATTGGCCCTGTTATCATAACTTTATTTGTCAGCCTCAACAAATCTGCGATCTGCAACTCGACTGCCTCTAACTGACATCAGAATAAACCAAAATTGTTTTCTTAAAGGCACCGGAACTAATTACCAGAAAGATTAAAGTCTTGCGGCAGTGGCAGACACCGAGACCACTGCTGCGGCGGTCTTCAAGAAGCAACGCTCTCGCCTCTTCCGTCCTCCCTCCTTCTGGACATATGTCTGTTCCTCTTCAGCCGCAAGTGCCTCCCCTCCCAATAGATCTTTCCTTTGGTTGCCTCTCTTTCCCCTCTTCAGCCGCAGGTGCCTCCCCTCCCAATAGATCTTTCCTTTGGTTGTCTGTCTGTCATCTCGATGCGCGTCTTAGCATATGTGTGAATGTCTTTAATTCTTTGTATACTCTTTTGATTGTATATCTATGTGTGTCTTTGGAGGTTATATTCTTGGATATTTAGTATATTTGTGTAGGTCATCTCCGCCACTCTCACGAATTCTCTTCTTCCTTTCGTTCCCATCATCCTCCTCCGTCTCCCCCTTCTCTTTTCTCTAACTTATCTTCCTATTCCTCTTATTGCTCCTCCTTCTCCTCCCCCTCCTTCCTTCCTTCCGTCCTTCTACTTCCCGCCGTCCTACTAATCCTCCTCCTCCTCTCCTTCATTTTCCTCAATGTTACCTTCTTTTCATTCCCCTTTTCTCCCCCACCCTTCACATTTCTTCCCTCTCCTCTCTCCCTCCTCCTCCTCCTCCTCCTCCTCCTCCTCCCCAACACGTATCCTCCCTCTCACCTCCCCTTTCCCCCCTTCCCTCTTCTCCACTATCCCATCACCCACTCCTCTCCCTTGCCTATTCTCTCTTATCCTCCTCTTAGGCCACCTCTTCTGCCTCCCTCTCCTCCCTTTCCTCCTCCATCCTACACCCACACCTAATCCCTCTATCCTCTCTCCTTCCCCTTCTTTTCCATTCCCCCCCTTCCCCGTTCCTCTCCCCCCCACCTCCTCCTCCACCTCCTGTCCTCCCCACCCCCACCCCTCCACCCCCCTCCCTCTCCCCCACCTCCTCCTCCCCCTCCTCCTCCATCTCACCCACCTCCCTCCTCGCTCCCTCCTCCCCCTCTCCCCTTCCCTCCCCCTCCTCTCCCCCACCCCTCGCTCCCTCCTCTCCCTCCCCTCCCACCCCCTCCCCCCCCTCTCCCACCCTCCTCGCTCCCCCTCTCCCTCCTCACCCCTCTCCCTCCACACCTCCCTCTCCCCCACCCTCCTCCACCGCCTCTCCCCCACCCCCCACCTCCTTCCGCAGCTCCTTAGGCCAACGTCCTGTGTGTCTTGCGACCGCTGCCACGCGCTGAGGCCCCCCTTAATGACTCGGGGCGTGGCGCGTGCGTGAATGCGTGTGTGGACGTGCGTGGGCTTGTGTGGACGACCTGTGTGTGTTTTTCTAGATTTTTTCCCTCCCGTTTTTTTTTTTTCTAAAGGATTGAATCTGTGAGAGAGTGTGTCTACACGTGCGTGAGCCTTGTGCTGCAAAATTTACTTAATGGGTCAGGTGTTGGGTAAAAAAAGGTCTTTAACAAAATAAAGGTAAAGATAATCGTTCTGCTGTGTTGCTGATAATCGTTCTATCAATCGATTGGCTGTGTAATACAATTACCTTTATGGTTGTTGTACATCATTATGTCATATTGGAGGGGAAATGAAGCTAGAAAAAATAAGAAAATATCATAAAAGGAGAAGGGACGTTGCCTTGGAGATAAAGAAAATCAGTCAGGAGGCATGAAATAGATAGAAAATGTTATATACACACAGGCAAACATACACGTATATCTATCTATCTATCTGTCTATCTATCTATCTATATATATATATATATATATATATATATATATATATATATATATATATATAGAGAGAGAGAGAGAGAGAGAGAGAGAGAGAGAGAGAGAGAGAGAGAGAGAGAGAGAGAAAAATATTTACAGAGACAGAGTACAAGAGAGAGAGACTGATAGAGAACGAAAGGGAGAGAGAGAGAGAGACTATAATAGAGAACGAAAAAGAGAGAAAGAAAGGGAGAGAGAGAGAGAGAGAAAGAGTGAGAGAAAGAGAGACTATAATAGAGAACGAAAAAATCTGCCTGAAAAAATAGAGAATGAGGGAATAAAGTCACGATTATCGAAAGCGGAAATGGAAGAAAAGCCAGGGCGTCGATAACTCACCCTGGATCGCGGAATCGTGTGTTCCACGGCAGCGTTAAAGCGCAATTCGTGC
>NW_028234425.1:37859433-37861933 GCF_977035675.1 Penaeus japonicus | reverse complement strand
TGTTTCTAAAATCAATGTAATGTATCTTTAAATAACTCAGAAAGTCAAATCAAAATTCCCATAGGTAATAAGCCTTATTCTCGAAGACCTATTCAAATTCGGAAAAGCTTCCCTTTTATTCAATTTCTCTTTTTCTTTTTTTTCTTTTTTATTACTTTACTCCTCCTCCTCCTCCTCCTCCTCCTCCTCCTCCTCCTCCTCCTCCTCCTCCTCCTCCTCCTCCTCCTTCTCCTCCTCCTTCCTCCTCCTCCTCCTCCTCCTCCTCCTCCTCCTCCTCCTCCTCCTCCTCCTCCTCCTCCTCCTCCTCCTCCTCCTCCTCCTCCTCCTCCTCCTCCTCCCCTTCTTCTTCATCCTCCTTTTATCTCTCTCGTTCTTTCTCCCTCCCTCGCCCTTGTTTTCCCTCCCTCGCTCCCTTCCTCCTCCATGGGCGTCCGGGAAGGCTGGCAGTCTTTGTTCACGCGGGTCAGTCCACTCTTAGGATGTCCTAGCTCCATCAATCCTCCACGAGTGACGACCCAAACACAATACCCTGCCGTGGGGCGCGAGCTGGGACGATACCCCCCCTCACCCACCCATCCCAAACCCCCACCACCCCAAACCCCAACCCCCACCCCAAACCCCCACCCTCAAACCCCAAACCCCACCCCAAACCCCTACCCCCACCACCCCAAACCCCCACCCCAAACCCCTACCCCCACCCCCAGCCTACCACCACCTCCGCCCACCCACCCCCTACCCCCTACCCTTACCCTTACCTTCTGCTACCCCACCCACCCCATGGCCTGTGTTGACTCGCCTGCATGTGGAAGAAGTGGATGGTATAATATTCCGTGAAGTGGATGGGTAGAGAAGGAGGGAGATGGAGGAATGGGGGAGGGGGGTGAGAGAGAGGTGGAGAGAGGGATGGAGCGTGAACGAGTGGAAGGGAGAAGGATGGATGGGTGAAATGAATAAACAGGGTATGCTTTTGGTGGTTGGTTAGTAGCCCAAGAGAGATTAGGTGACGGTGAGAGAGAGAGAGAGAGAGAGTGAGAGAAGAGAGAGAGAGAAAGAGAGAGAAAGAGAGAGAGAGAGAGTGAGAAAGAGAGAGAAGGAGAGGGAGAGAGAAAGAGAGTAGAAAAAAAGAGAGAAAGAGAGAGAAAAAAAGAGATAGATAGATATACATACATACATATATCATACACATCATCATTACCATTATCACTATCGTTATTATCATCACTAACATTATAATTTTGACGACGATGAAACCAGAACAAACGAAAAGAGCCACAAAAAAATAATAATAAAAAAATAATAATAAATAAATAAATAAATAAAAAATTGAAAAATAAAAAACAAAAAAACAGCTAACAAAGACAAACAGAGATAAAAATAGCACGGAAAAATGAATAACGGGGGAAGGCAAAAAGCGAGTGTTTTGCAAAATTAGACCCGGAATTGCATCGGTTCGGTAACGCGAAGCAACGGCGAGAGAGAGAGAGAGGAAATTCGGAATTGCGTCTTCTAATTATTCTTTTCTTTTTCTTCTTCTTCTTTTTCTTCTTCTTCTTCTTCTTTTTCTTCTTCTTCTTTTTCTTCTTCTTCTTTTTCTTCTTCTTCTTCTTCTTCCTTTTCTTTTCGCTTCTTCTTCTTTTTCTTATTCTTCTTCTTCTTTTTCTTCTTCTTCTTTTTCTTTTTTTTTCTTCTTTATCTTGTTCTTCTTTTTCTTCTTCTTCTTTTTCTTCTTCTTCTTCTTCTTCCTTTTCTTTTCGCTTCTTCTTCTTTTTCTTATTCTTCTTCTTCTTTTTCTTCTTCTTCTTTTTCTTTTTTTTTCTTCTTTATCTTGTTCTTCTTTTTCTTCTTCTTCTTTTTCTTCTTCTTCTTCTTCTTCCTTTTCTTTTCGCTTCTTCTTCTTTTTCTTATTCTTATTCTTCTTTTTCTTCTTCTTCTTTTTTTTTTTCTTCTTTATCTTGTTCTTTTTCTTCTTCTTCTTTTTCTTCTTCTTTTTCTTCTTCTTCTTCTTCTTCCTTTTCTTTTCGCTTCTTCTTCTTTTTCTTCTTCTTCTTTTTCTTTTTTTTCTTCTTTGTCTTGTTCTTCTTTTTCTTCTTCTTCTTTTTCTTCTTCTTCTTTTTCTTCTTCTTCTTCTTCTTCCTTTTCTTTTCGCTTCTTCTTCTTTTTCTTATTCTTATTCTTCTTTTTCTTCTTCTTCTTTTTCTTTTTTTTCTTCTTTATCTTGTTCTTCTTTTTCTTGTTCTTCTTTTTCTTCTTCTTCTTTTTCTTCTTCTTCTTTTTCTTCTTCTTCTTCTTCTTCCTTTTCTTTTCGCTTCTTCTTCTTTTTCTTATTCTTATTCTTCTTTTTCTTATTCTTCTTTTTCTTTTTTTTCTTCTTTATCTTGTTCTTCTTTGTCTTCTTCTTCTTTTTCTTCTTCTTCTTCTTCTTCCTTTTCTTTTCGCTTCTTCTTCTTTTTCTTCTTATTATTCTTCTTTTTCTTCTTCTTCTTTTTCTTTTTTTTCTTCT
>NW_028234425.1:37820570-37825570 GCF_977035675.1 Penaeus japonicus | reverse complement strand
TATATATATATATATATATACATACATATGATATTATATGTTTTATATATATGTATATATATTTACAATTATATATATATATACATATATCATAAATATATATATAATATATAATATATATATTAATATATATATATATATATTCATATATATATATATAATATAATATATATATATATTGTAAATAAGATAGTTATAATCTATACATAAATATGTATGATATATATAATACAATATATATAGCATATATTACACATATATTTATATATAACATATATATATATATAATATATATATTATATATAATAATATATATATATATATAGATATATATATATAATATATATATATATATATACATATATTTATACATACATACACACAACACACACACACACAGACACTACAGATAAACACACAACACACACACCACACACACACACTATATTATAATTATATATATATATATATATAATATTTATATATATATATATAATATATATATATAATATTAATATGTAAATATACTCCATATAGATCTGTCCTTGTCATTCACTATTATATATATGAAACATATTTGCAATATATATCCCATATTAATATATAATATATATATATCCTATATATATAATATATATATATATATATATAATAAATATATATACATATATTCATATATATATATATATATATATATATATATATATATATATATATATACATATATACATACATCTATATACATATAGATCCATTTTTCATTTTTTCAATATAGATCTATTTTTCATTTTTTATACATATTAATATATTCAAATATATTTCTATACTTGCCAGCCGTGTTCCACCGTCATGTTGGCATACCTGATAACAGACTCTGCGGGTCAGGACATCCGATGGCGTTTCCGATTGCCAGTTCCGCCACTTCTTGATAACTGATATTTTTATGCTCGGCTTGAGCTCTGTCTGTCGCTGTTCCCTAATTATGATTATGTCTTATCGTTTTTTTTTCCTATTCTTTCTCGAATGTTCCTGTTCAATATTATGATGGTTTGATATCCTGTTCTGGAGGGTATTGAAACTGTTTTATTCAATTGCAATAAATGTATATATGTATATTTTTTTATGTCATGTTAAGATTGAGCTGAGTATCACGATTTTACTCTCATCAATATCATTACGCTCAATTCGATTAAATAGATAATACTAGTGATCACGTTGGCACTAATATTAGTAAAATTTGATATTGATTTATTGGGCTCTGGTCCATATACATATGACTGATAATTAACACAGTATTTATCAGTTTTGAACATAGTTTATATCAATGTATTGGTTAATACGGTGGAATAATTATATCTGGAAATTAAGGGTGAAAATTGTCTTGGTGATTCTTATTTAATTTGTGATGATGATAATGAAAAAACAAAACAAAATAACAAAGCAAATACTTACTTTCAAGATACAACAATAATGAGCATACTGATTGTAAAGACATCGAAAACTACATTAATTAAGGACAGTAGATAAATTTACAATACTTGTTTTCACTATATATCAAAACTAGATAATCATAAAAGCTAATTCGGCAATACCTAATCATTTTGCTTATATTCATTAATTCCTTTTTTTTCATCATAACTGTCATTTTCGATTAACAATGCATTTGAGTTTAATTTCCCAATTACAAACACCGACTTCCGTTTACGGCTTAATGCAGCCATTCCCTTTTCAATATAATCTTTAGAAATGCTATCATTGCTGCTACTATTACTACTACTACTACTACGACAACAACTACTACTACTTCTATTACTTATATTTTATAGGATGATGATGACGATGATGATGATGATGATGATGACGATGATGATGATGATGATGATGATGATGATGATGATAATAATGATGATGATGATGATGATGATGATGATGATGATGATGAGGAGGAGGAGGAGGAGGAGGAGGAGAGGATGACTGGTAGTTATGGTGATGATAATAATAATGATGGATATAATTAATTAAATAATTTTATTAACAACCATAAACATAATGATATTACTAGTATCGATAATGATGATAGTAATAATGATGATAATAATAACAACGCTAGTCATGGTAATAATGATAATGAGCATAACAATGATAAAAATAATGATGCTCATGATAAGAATAGTAGTCATAATAAAATAATGATAATAATAATAATGATAGTGACAGTAATAGTACTAGTGATAATAAAAAAATAGTAGTAATACAAATGGTGATAATAATGATAATAATGTTGATGATGATAGTAGTAATGTTGATAATGATAACGATAACAATTATAGCAGTAATGATAATGGTAATGTTAAAGATAATGATAATGATAAAATATAGAGATAATGATGATAGTAGGAACAATTATGATAATAATAATAATATTAATGATAATAATATAAATGATGATAATAATAATGATAGTATGAATAGAAGTTATTCTGATAAGTTGATAATAATGATAGTGATGATGATAACAACAATTCAGTAATAACAATGTTAATAATGATCATGATAATAATAAGAAAATTATAATAATGATGGTAATGTCACTGAACATAAACAATAACAATGATCATAGTAATGATAATTGTACTATTAATAATGATAATAGTTATATTAATATTGATCATGATAATAGGGACAATGATGATAATATCAATCATAATGATAATGACAACAATGATAATGATAACAATATCAACAGTAATAACAAAAATAATGATAATGATGATAATATATATTAATAATGATGATGATGATGATAAAGATATGATAATAGAGATGATGATGATAATGGCAATAATAATAAGGATAATAGTTATAAAGATAATGATAATATGAATAATGATAAACGTCATGATGATTATAACAGTGATAATAATAACATCAATGATAAAAATAGTAACGTTAATGATGATAAAAATAAGAAAAGTAATAATATCAATGGTAATTCAAACATCAACAATAAAAATAAAAAATCATAATGATAACAATGATGATAATAATAACAATGACAATGATAATGACAGAAATAACAACGATGATGTTAAGGTTAATACTAATAATAATGATCCTCATTAACCTTTTGGCATAGATATAGTTGCGCATCTCTCGGCAACAAAAAAAAAAAAAAAAAAAAAAAAAAAAAAAAAAAAAAAAAAAAAAAAAAAGCTGCATATGCATTCATGCAAGCAAACATCACTAATCACTATATCACTATAATCACTAATCACCTAATCACTCACTGACTGTTCAACCTCAATTGCAATAGAAGCGGAAAAAAAAAAATCAGCACGACTTGTGATAGAAAATTGTGATAGAGTAAGCTAAGCGTAACTGCTATTTATTAGGAATGTTTATAATACTAACTCGTTCTATATAAAGTAGAAGGAGCAAGATGCCGCTTCTTAAATAGATAAGTATTCATCTTTTTTTTTCTTTTCTTTTTTTTAATAGAATTTTCGAGTTTTATTTATTTATTTATTTATTTTTTTGTTTATGTATCTCGTAATGATAACAGTGTTAATAATGATCATGATAAAAATAAGAAAATCATAATAATGATGGTAATGTCATTGAATATAAACAATAACAATGATAATAGTAATGATAATTGTACCATTAATAATAATAATAATAGTTATATAAATACTGATATATCAATATAATAAAAGCCAGTGTATATGACAATGGTAGTTCTCAGGACAGTGTGAAAGGGTGAAGGAAGCAGGGTTGAAGGTAGGCCTATCGTCCATCTCTCGCCCTGCCTAAAGGTGACCAACAATTATAGTATTTAAGCTGCCAGAAGCTTTTATTTAATGCCCAGTCGGTCAGTCGGTTCATCATGCTAATCGGCCAGGCCTAGAAGCAGTCGAGGTCCATTTGCGCTTTGCTTCTTTCCTTTGTTCTGCTTCTCCTTCTTTGCTTCTCGCACTAGCATGGTTAGACTTATGTTTGCTTCGTCATTATCATCTTTATTACGACTGTGATTTTTATCATGATTGCTTATGCGGATTTTACTATTGTCGTTGTTGTTATTCTTGTTGTCGTTGTTTTATTATCATTAATGTTATGATTATTATCATCAATATCTGTATTATTATTGTTATCCTTATTATTATTATAATTATCACTATCATTATTTCTATCATCGTTATCAATATTCCTATCTTTTATCCTCATTGCTGTCAACAGTACCATCATTATTGGTATTATGATTATTATCATTATTTTTACAATTATTATCATTATCACTGCTATCATTATTATTATCACTATTATTATCATTATCATTGTTGCATTTATTACCATTGTAAAAAAAAAAAAAATCAAGGCTAAAAAATAATAATAATAATAAAAAAATCTTGCTTGCATTTTCGCAGCAAGCAATGGATCTTGACCAAGAGAGACGGCAAGCATCAGCGTCGAGGAGGTTGCCTGCCACGCTGCTTGAATTTACACTTTGCTGATAGCGAAGTGGGACGTTTCGACCTCTTGTTCGCGACGTCAAGCAGGGTCGTCGTCGGGAGAATAATTCCGTTCGAAAGGTGATTTTAACTTGTATTCATTATGGTAATAGTTTAAAAGCTTACTCTCGCTTCAGACGTTAATGTTTTGTTATTATTACATTTCTAATTTGTACGAGTAATACTTATCATCGTTTATTTTATTTGCGATGTTGCCGTTACTGTGTTAGGGATATCCTATTAGCTTTTTTAATTAAGCATGGGTCTAACTTTTTTTTTTTTTTAAGATTAATTATAAGTAACTATAAAAAGTCGGTGAAGTCATGGGTCTTTATTGCAAAGTACATAGTTATAGTTAAGTATTTAATAGTAGTTAGAAGGTATTTTATTACATTCACACATTTCTTAAGCGATTTTACATGGCTGATGATCTTTATATATCATTGGTGTTTCGTGTTGCCGTTATTATTCATTACTATCACTATTACTCAG
>NW_028234425.1:37805570-37808070 GCF_977035675.1 Penaeus japonicus | reverse complement strand
TGATAGCAAAGATAACAATGACAATAATCATTACCATTATCATGATGATGATTATCCTCATTTTCATTATTGATTATTTATCATTATTCTCCTTTTTATTATCATTTTCATTATTCTATCATCTTTATCATTATTGTTGATATCATTATTATCATTTTCAATCATTATTATCATTTTCAATCATCATTATCATTGTTATTGTTATTGCCATTATCATTATTATTATTGTTATTATTATCATTATTATTATTATCATTATTATTACTAACATAATCACTATTATTACTACTGTTAACATTACTGTTATCATTATCACCATCATTATTAACATTACCATTATTGATATCATTATCATTATTGACATTAATGTTATCATTATTTTTATCTTTTATTATCATCATAATTAATGTTAAGATTTTCATCATTACTTTTATCAGTGTTATCATCGTTATTATCGTTATCATCATCATTACTAGCACCGCCACCACTACCATGTACAACAAAATAACAATAATATCGTTTCTCATAATTAGTGATAATGATGACTGCTGTCATAATCATAATGATAATAGGACTGATAAGAATGATGATAATAAGAATGATAACCATGGAAAGAATTTAAAATCAAATTACGGTAAAGGCGCTGTCACACTAGCCTATTTTCCGTCGTTTTATTTCGTCAATTTTCAAAAATTGTCAATTTTTCGAGGCGCGCAGTCACACTAGGAGCCATCGGCTTAGTAATGCGATACTCGCATCGCATTTGTAAACAATGGCGCCGAACAAGCGATAGTGCGCGGTTATGCTAGACTTGAGCAGTTTTAGCAGATGCTGAGCGTAACAAGAAAAAGCAATAAAATATTCTAATTCAAGTATTCTTCTGAAGGGCCTGTATCCATCCACAGTCCATTGTTTTTCAAAACTGGAGGAAAAATAGCGCGCTCTGCGGCTGACGGATGTAAACAATGAAGTCCAGCACTTAAAACAAATTTTATCTACTGAAATAAATTTTAGATTTACATACTCCTCTTTGTCAATTTTAAGCTATAAATATGAAAAGTAAATTTCATTATATTTGAATATTATTAATGATTTAAAACAAATACGATCATTTAAAAATATAGTTCTTGATTTGATTATGCTTGGCCAATAGGACAACGGGAATGTTTCACGCGGAAACTCGGAATATCGTCTGACTAAAAAGATGCCAATTCGCTCAAAAATTGACAATTTTTCAGAAAATTGACGGAAAAGTGCTAGTGTGACAGCGCCTTAATAATGATATTAATAAAAATGATGATAGTTTTATCAATAATAGCAATGGTTATGATGATAATCTTAACGGTAATGATAATGATGATGATATTATAATGGTAATGATAATAACTATGACAATTATTGTGATAAAGATAATAATGATAATAGTAAAAATAGTGATGATGATAATAACAATAATGATGATAATTAAGATAATAATGGTGATAAAAAGTGATAATAATGATATAAAGTATAATAGTGACTATGATAATAATAATAACAATATTAGTGAGAAAGATAATGATAATAATAATCATAAGTAACCTTCATGGTTTTGACCCTGACAACAAGAACAACAATCCACCCAGAAAATAAATGCAATTCTTTATGATGAGGCATTTGCACAAGAAAATAAATATGAAGACATATCAAATATTCATAAGTAATGCTTTCATGATTATTCTCTAAATGGATAACATTATGATTATTATTTCCCTTGTTTGATACATTCATAATCTCTTACGTGTTGTTCAAGAATAAACTAGAGCAACACTCTATGACTTCTTACATTCGTAGGCTGAGCATGTACACACTTTTATGCGCTTACTCATAATTAGTACAGGAGCTTCGCGTTGCCACTTATGCAAAGGAAACTTGTTGTGCTCGCGTGTTGCTGAAATCATGTTGTGTGTAGCATTAGGATTGCAACACACACAGGGCCTATTTATTTGTAAATATTATATGTGTGTTTGTGTGGATGGTTGGATGGGTGGGTGGGTGGGTGGGTTTGTGGGTGGGTGGTTTATGGGTGGGTGGATGGATGGATGGATGGATGGATGAATGTACGGTTTGTAAGTGTACGTACATGTGTAAGTATATGTGTATGTATGTGTGTGCGTGTATCTATATATGGATATGTATATCAATGTGTATGTGTATGTGTGAGTATATATAAATGTGCGTTTGCACTTGCGTGTGAGTAAGGTTCCCAGTCCAGGAAGAGCTCCTCAAACACCACCTCGGAGGAGCCCGCCCGACCTTCAAGGAAAAGGCTTCGGCGCCCCACATCCTGCAGGAACGCCGCCCCGGGACCGGACCTCACGCCCTTCGTCACGCCCTCGTCGCACTCAATGGCATTTGTCCCGCTCAAACACCGGAGACTCATTAATGAGTTAAGCTTCTGTCAAGGGCAAGGCGAGGGGTAGGGGGGGTAGGGGGAGCACATGAGGTGTAGGTCACTGAC
>NW_028234425.1:37783070-37785570 GCF_977035675.1 Penaeus japonicus | reverse complement strand
CACAAACCCACCCACCCACACCCATATACATTTAAATATATAAAAACTTAATATAAATAAATAAAAAAAACATATATATAAATCTATATCTATGTCATATAATTCCCCTAAATAACTGATTAGTGGTGGTGGGGGTTAGTGTGTTCAAGGTAACTCTATAAATATAAACCCTTAAACTATCTAGTTATACCTTCCCTATATAATATAAAAAAAATTTTCTATTCCACATAAAAAAAATATAAAAATCTAATTTTATAATAAAATATTATCATATAAATATACTATTAAGTCTAAATATCTAAATATACATATATCTAAAAAACTTATATAAAAAAAAATTAAAAAACATAATTTAATAAACTATATAAAATAAAAAATACTAATATCTAATATATTTAAAAATACACATAATATATAAACATAAAAATATATATATAAAAAAAATCTATATTATAAATAATAAACTCAAAAAAACAACAAAATTTTCATATTTTATTTTAAAATATAAATAACTTAAAATAATTTTATAATAAATATAAAAACCTTTTTATTAAATAACAAAACTATATAAAATAATCTACAAACTATATATACATCTATATATTTCTATAAATATATATATATAATCATATATTATATATATCTCACAGCCAATATATAGTATCTATCTCAGTATCAAATATATATATATCTAATAACTACAATAAGCCTAAATAAATATATCAAGACTATAAACTCAATATATCTCTAACACATTGTATAACTATATATTAATATACAATATCTACATATATATATATAAACACTCACTCAAAAAAATCTCAATTATCAAAAATATAATAAAAATAAATATAAATACAATAATATTCTATATAATATATATATCTAAATACAAATAAATAAAATATATATAAGTATCTAAAATAAACATATCTATAATCAATATATATATATATATATTAAATATTAATCCGTCTCTATCTCCAAATCTCAAATCATCATCTATAATATATTATAATCTATATATAAATAACTATATCTACAATATCATATATGTAAATAAAATAAATCTACTATATAATATAAAATATATCTATATATAAATATATATCTATACATACACAAAACAAACACACACCCCCCCACACACACACACATATTACCGAATAAATATGTCACTATACTCACAAATAATCAATATCAATATATACAATATATCTAACTATAATAATATATATATATATCTCTACCTATATAACATCACTCACAGAATGTGTGAAGTTGTGTGTTTCCGGACAACTCAATACAATCAAACTCACACACAATCAATAACTCTCACAAACAAAATATAAAATAAACTAACAATATAACACTAACTCTATCACTTCACACTACAACTCACAAACTCATAATCACACAACTCTCCAAACAAAATCATTATATATCCACACTATCACCACACTCACATTCTCAACAAACTCACTATCTAAATAACTCACACTACTAAAAATATCTAAACACCTGCCCCCCAAACAGCCCCCACAACCTCACATAACAACAGTCTCTTCATGACACTATAACTCTTTATATATAACGATCTCTAACTATATAAACCATATCAATCTCTCAAAATATCTATATCTCTATACAAATCCTCTATCTAAATATCACAATAACAATGAGCACACACACACCCAACCGCACACAACACACACCCATAACTCTCAATCTAAATATAAATAACACTCACAATAACACACTATAAATCAAATATAAAAATCAATATAAGCAACTCATTCAGATACTATGTATCTATATAACACTATATATAAAACAAATAAATCTAAAACACATCACTAATAACTTCACTATATCATCATCTATCAACAACTCACACAACAATATCACACTAATACTCATAAAAACATAACTATAAAATCAGCAAATCTCTCTGTATCCCAATAAATATATCTAACTAAATATCTATATATAAAAAAATAAATCTATCACATAACAACAACTGTCAAAAAAACTATATCATATCATAATCTCTCTATACTATATACATAAATCAATATCTCTATATCAATAAATACTAAAAAATAACTAATATAAATATAGCTATCTCTATAAATAATATCTCTGTATCATAACTATATACTCTATATCCATCTAATCTCACAATAACAAGTATAACTCCATATAATATATAACTCAATTTCTCTATAAATAAGTGTATAACTACTAAAAATAAATCCTACAAATCACATCTATATATAAATACATATAACACTATCTATAAATAAAATATATATATAATATTTAACTATCTAATACTATAACAAAATCACTATCCTAAATAAATAAAAATCTAAATCTAAATAAATACCAATATATAACTATAAATATCACTAACTGAAAATATATCTATATATCTCATAATCTATTCATAAATATACGAATATATATCAAACTCTCAATATATCTATATATCTATCAA
>NW_028234425.1:37778070-37780570 GCF_977035675.1 Penaeus japonicus | reverse complement strand
TGAATGTATGTGTGTTAAGCCATATACATATAACTCATCTCCCTCTATTATTGGAAGATTAATGTTAAAATTGTCAACCTTATAAGCATTCTGTCCAACAGCAGCTCATAAGGTGTGAGGGTCGATCGCTGTGCTTAATGACCTTGTACCTGCGTTCGCTATGAGTTTTTGCGCCTCGCATTGCTTCATGAATACTAATGAAGGCACCCATAAAAGGTCGTGCCCAGACGGCCTTCTTTGGGATTATACGAATATCTTCTGGTGGTGAAAAATTCTGCATTTATGTTTATGAGCCTTTTAGGCATATATGTGAACAGGTACCTAAATCAAGCAAAATGCTAGCAGTGCACAAGAGAAAAGCAAAAGAAAAAATGAAAAGAAAGAAAGAAAAAAAGGCACTATAACGAGGCAAGCACGAGAGCTGCCAGATCTGTCCATCTAGATAACACCAATGCTACCGTAACCTCATTTATCATTTTTGAATTGCCGCTTCCTTAAAGTTATCGACAAAAGATATTTCTATAATCTTAGTTGAATAAAAGAATTTACAAGGAAAAGACGACTGAATATTGATAATGTTAATTCAAGTAACTGGAGATTTTAAATGCACACACGAGTATAAATCTGCAAGCTTCATTCATGGTAGTTGTTTTATACATGGAAATCTGTGAGAGGCCGGCGGAATCGGACGCATAATAATTTCTCGCTTGCTCCCTGCATGGAGAATTTCAGTCAACAGTTAACACGATGCTTTAAAAAATTGCAGTTATTTGCTGTTCTTATCTGTTAGATATATTTTATTACATTTTTATGATAACTATGTTGAATAACTGGTTAAGAAAACTGGTTAAATCATAAAGGCTATTATCATCGTGTTTATCATTATTATGATTATTACTATTAGTAATATCATTATTATTTCTATCATTATCAATATATCCGCAAAATGATTGTAGTTATACTCACTACAGCCATATTCAGAATAAGGAAGTGTTATTTTATCAACTTTTTTTTCCTTATCATTATCAGCATTGCCAAAATAGCAACTACAATTATTCATTGACCATTATTCTTATAATTACAACTACCATAATCAATTCTACATTCTAATCAATATCACCATCATTATATCCTCATTCCTTATCATTAAAAAAGCTATCTATATTCTCATGAATATCATAATTTTCATTATTAACATCATCACTAATATTACCCTACTTCATATAATCATTGAGGAAAAGATTATGAGAACTTTGGATTCTCCTCATTACTCCTTTCAATGGTGCTTCACTCTCAATTTACTATGAAAAATATTTTAGACCAAGAACTATAACACACTTTCTAAAGTCTCTCGAAATCGAGGTGTTTTTATTCTTTACGCAAAAACTACTTGTCCGATTCTAATGAAATTACGTATATAGTAGCATTATATGACAATAATTGCCATGTTAAATTTTGATAAGCCTACTTAAAAAACTGTTGTCAGGAGAACCGAAAATCGTTAATCGCAGTCGTAAGAAAGTCAAAGTCACCGCTAATGACTGGCAGTGCTTGGTATTATGGGTATCTGGAGATGGAGAGCCAAAGGCCGTTTGTATAGTGAAGGTATCATTGCTGTTATCATGGCTATAATCATCATTATCATTATTCATATTGTCAATATATTCAATATTGTTTACTGTTACTATTATTATTATTATGATTATTATATTCCGTTTATTACCATTCGCACTACCATTGCTAATACTTTCGTTATAATTACCCTCACTAATGTCATCATCATGATAATGATGAAAAGGATGATAATAACAACAAAAATCATAATAGTAATGCTAATAATGATGATAATAATAGTAATGATTTAATGACAATGATAATAATGATAATGATTATGATGATGATAATGATAAAAATGATAATAATAATAATAATAATAACAGTAATAATGATAATGATAATGATAATAACAACAGTGATAATAAAAATGATAATCACTAATAAATGTGATAATAAAGATGAAAATAATAATAACAGTAATAGTATTAACAATCATAATGATAATCATTACTAATACTATCATTAGGAAGATAAAAATAATCTTCATCTCAAACATAATAAAAATACTATTGCAGTTAGTATGAAAGCAACATACCGAACCTTTAAGGACTTAAGTAGGATACAAGAAACACTGATTGCACAGAAAAATCTTGCTACATAACAACAGCACAAATTGCTATAACACTAGCAATGATAACTTCAATAGAGAAAATAGTAATGGCCTTAAAGAGCCTGTTTGGATATTGAAACAGACAATGATAAGAGGAGGTTGCATGGTGACCGAATTATAGAGAGAAATCATATGATCAAATATAAAACGGTGACAAGCGCCATTTTTGGTGGTGACATTTTTTTTTTTTTTTTTTATTCTCGAATCAGAGTAAATATGTGATTTTCTGATAGAATTATGGACTTTAGAGGATGGTATTGCTATAGCATGAAT
>NW_028234425.1:37694234-37699234 GCF_977035675.1 Penaeus japonicus | reverse complement strand
CTGCAACATTGCACATAATACCCGGACCTTCTCAACTAAAATCAGGAATAGCTTTGAATGCAAGCAAGCAAGCATTTCAACCATCGTACCACTTTAGATATACACATCATTATAACAGAGAAGAACAACAAGACAGATGCTATACTTAGTTATGATATAAATCCTTGTTCTTTTATCACGAAGCCCTTCACAGACTCACAGAGTTCTATCGGTTGCAACACAACAGCTCTATTACTTTAAGGAACGGAAGTGATTGGCGAAAGTGCGATAACGCGATTGGTAAATTGGCTGTCGATGGCGTATATTATTTTAAAATTATATATATTTTTTATATATTATATTTATTTTTATATATAATTTTTAAATTATATATATTATTTTTTATATATTTTTTTTAATATATTAATAATATTTTATATATTATATAATATATATTATATATATATATTATAATATTATGTTTATGTTTTTTTTTGTTTTTTTTTTATGTGTGTGTTGTTTGAATTTGTTATTGAAATTAATTTTATATATATTTTAATATATACATATATTATATAAATATATATAATATTATATATATTTTATATTTATATATATATATATATATATATTTTAATAATTAATTTGTTATTTATTATTATAAAAATTTAATATATGTTAAAATTACAATAAATATATATTTTTTATTATATATATTATATTTTTTTTATATAAATTTTTTAATTATATAAAAAATTTATTATATTTTATATTATTTATATATTATATTATATATATATAAAAAATATATTTATATTATTATTTTATATATATTTATTTATTTATTTGTATGTTATTATATTATATATATATATAATATTTATAAAAAATTTATTGAATATTATATAATATTAAATTATTTTTTATATTTTTATATAAAAATTTTATATATATATATATTTATATATTTTTTATATTTATTATATGTAAAAATTTTTATTTATTATATGTATATATAATTTTTTTTTATAAACAAAATTATATACATATTATGAAAATTATAAATTTATATTTTTATATATATATATTATATATATAAAAAAAATATATAATTTTTATATATTCATTCAATTACTTCTTAACATCTGGATTCTTGTCAGAGTTCTAAGTCCATACGCAGACTTGTCACCAGGTCTCTTCTGTCACGAGGTCTCTTCTGTCACCAGGTCTCTTCTGTCACGAGGTCTCTTCTGTCACCAGGTCTCTTCTGTCACGAGGTCTCTTCGGGAGCGCGTCCCCGGAACCCGCGGCGTCGATCGGCCCCGCAAAGCCGCGAGCAGCGAGCAGCGTCGGCGTCGGAGGTTCGCTCGCTCGTACGGCTCGTGATTTGGGTCAGGGACTAATCCACCTGCACATGTTAATTATCACCTGCGATACGGGTGCAGATAAGGAAGGTAATGGACCACGGGGAAACAATAGAAAAATCTCTTAATTAGATTCTTAATGGAAGTGGTATTAAAGTGCCAGACGTCTTGGGCATAAAGGGGTATTAGCTGCCCATAATCACCTGGCTCCGTCTTTTAACTTTCCCTCAAGGCGATGGCGGGGTGACCATCTTGGTGTCGAGGGGGAAAGGGGGTGGCTGGATGGATGGAGGGGGTACGGGGGGCGGGGGGCAGGGAGGAGGAAGGGGAGGGGAAGGGGAAGGGGGAGGTAGAGGTGAGAGTATCTCTATAGAGTAATGGGGGATTGGGATCGAGAGGGGGAAGAAGGGGGAGAGGAAGGGAGAGGGGGGGGGGTGAGAGTAGCTCAGTTGGGGAAGGCGGGGGATGTAGTGTCTCTCTCTCTCTGTGAGGGGGGGAGGGGGGAAGGGGAGGGGGCCAAGGAGTTAATATCTGAAAGGGGGTTAGGGGGTAGCATCTGAGTTTAACGAGAGAGGGAGGGGAGGAGGGCGGGGGGGGGAAGGCGAAAGGGGGCGGTGTGGGGGGGGGGGAGGGGTGCGGTTACTGCTTCTTCACACAATTGTTCTCAGCGCCATAACCCCTTAAGTGTTAGTTATGACCTCATCGTCATAAAGACTTTATTTTCGTGTCGTGAACATTTATCCCAAGAAAGGAGACAATGACGTCATCAGCTCCGAAGATTAGACACCGTGTGAACTTGCAAATAAAAGTATTATTTGGTAATTGTCGTTGAGCTTCATCAGTTGCAGAATATCCAGACGTGTTGCAACAAGGGGATTAACGGCCCCCTGTGTCAGTCCACGATGATTTCTTTATCATGTGGACTAGTTCAAAACAACCATGACTTTCATTCTCGACGGCTGTATGCATGAGGCGGTGTTAATCGCTTCAAATCGTATTAAAAACCGTGTACTTACTTGTCTGTATGATTGCTGGAAATTTAGATTAGGTGCGTTTTAATATGAAGTAATGAGATCATTAAACTTTTCGATTCTCCTTCTCTCTCTCTCTCTCTTGCTCTCTCTCTCTCTCTCTCCTCGGTTATATATATTATAGATATATATATATATAAAATAATTATATATATATATATATATATATATATATTATATTTTATTATTTTATAAATATATATATATATATATTATATTATATAGTTATTAATATATGTATTTTATATATATATATATTATATATTTTATAAAATATATATGCAAATATATGCAAAAATACATTACATACCTACACTATTTGTTATATATTATATATATATATATATATATATTATATATATATATATATTTTATATGTGTGTGTGTGTTTTGTGTGGGGTGTGTGGTGTGTGTGTGTGTGTGTGTGTGTTTGTGTGTGTGTGTTGTGTCTGTTATATATATATATATATATATATCTATATATATAATATATATATATATATATTTTTTTATGCATGAATGTATATATATATATATTAGTCTATTTATACATTATAAAATTTTTTATGTATATATATATATATATATATATATTATATATATATTATAATTATATATTATATATATACATGTGTGTGTGTGTGTGTGTGTGTGTGTGTGTGTGTGTGTGTGTGTAGATAGAAAGAGAGAAAGAGAGAGAGAGAGAGAGAGAGAGAGCGAGAGACAGAGATACAGAGAGAGAGAGAGACAGAGAACGAGAGCGAGATACAGAGAGAGAGAGAAAAAAAAATGTGTGTGTATGTGAATATTGAACGTGGTACAAATAGTAGCACCAAATGCATCATGCAACAGAGAGGTGGACGCGCAACCATGCGGGTAATTACAACAGACGTGAGGAATTGACTGACCAGGTGCCAAAAAACGGGGCGAGAATACAGGAAAAAGCGCCAACAGGAGATCTCGCAAAATTCCGCTCCGGTCATTACAGCCAAAGGAGCAAATAAAGAGATATTTTCCGCCCTAATAGAGGTTGGAACACTGCACACTGAGAACCAAAGCAAGTCAAGGTAACGAGCGCTCGGGTGCTTTTGAAGGCAGGTGTTGGAGACCGAGTGAAGGCCAAAGGTGCTTTCGGATCATCTCAAGAAACTCTGAGAAAGGGGTAAAGTCTAGATGATGAGAGAGAAAGAAAGCTTAACACTATATGTTAAATAGATGTGTATGCTCTCTTTAATGAATGTCTTTTGTGCCCCCCCTCCTCTCCCTTTTTCAGAAGTAGACTGAGGGCACTTGCTGACCAAATTTGTAGTCTCACTAGCGGAGTCTTCTGAATTCTTCAAAATATTGAATGTAAAATTGGTTCCACTACCTCAAGAGAGAGAGAGAGAGAGAGAGAGAGAGAGAGAGAGAGAGAGAGAGAGAGAGAGAGAGAGAGAGAGAGTGGGGGGTGGGGGGGAACTGTTTAAATATCTCGAAAGTTTTCCAAACTAGCAGGCTTTGCTCCGACAGCGAGACAAGACAGGGAGCTTCATTCTGCAAACACCAGCAATTGAACCAATTAATATCTGACCTAGCATATTTTCCTTCGAGAACACAGACTGGTCGCGTGTCGTTCATGCTCGTGTTGTTCTCAAAGACGACAAGCTTTGAACGAAAGTTTGATTCTAATCTATATTCCGATGAGATGATTAGGTGAGTTTCGGAACGGTGGTTCGAACGCAACATCCAGTCTTGAATATGAAGCATCAACTTCTTTTTTTTTCATCATCGTTGCTTTCAACATCTTTAAAGGTGACGAGTAATTGAGTAATCGAAAGGTAGAGTGATTACTAAGGATGAGAAAATGAAAGATAATATTAGAGATAAAAAAAAATAATGATCATGTGTCTGACTCTATCAGTGAAATGGATCAAACGTTGTCTATTATCTTCTTGCTTTACATGAGTGGGTAATAAGCAGCAAACGAGAGGGAGAGGGGTGGGGGGAGAGAGAGAGAGAGAGAGAGAGAGAGAGAGAGAGAGAAGAGAGAGAGAGAAGGTATTGGTCCTAGAGAGGGCGAGATGAGAGAGAAGAGAGGATTGAGAGAGAGAGAAGGAGGAGGAGAGAGAGAGAGAGGAGAGCGAGGGATGGCGAGAGAGAGAGAAAGAGAGGAAAGAAAGAAAGAGAGACAGAGCGAGAGCAAAAAGGAGAGAGAGAGAGAAAAGCACGAGTGGAGGAGCGAGAGAGAGAGAGAGAGAGAGAGAGAGAGAGAAAGAGAGAGAGAGAGCACGAGAGAGAGCGAGAGAGAGAGAGAGAGAGAGAGAGAGAGAGAAAGAGAGAGAGAGAGCACGAGAGAGAGCGAGAGGGAGAGAGAGAGAGAGAAGATAGGGAGAGAGAGAGAGAGAGAGAGAACGAGAGAGAGAGAGAGAGAGAGAGAGAGAGAGAGGACCGCGACTTCTTAGCGTCTCAACCCGTCAGCCAAGGTCCCAAAAGCCTCAGAACTCATCAATGCTTAATTGAACTTGAAGACACGCGAGTACAGCGTGTCGAAAGGTGTCCTTAAAAAGAGCGAAATTATCGTACTTTTTTTTCTTTTCTTTTCTCTTCTTTTCTTTCAACGGAACAAGGAGTGATTGGCACGTATTAG
>NW_028234425.1:37616347-37621634 GCF_977035675.1 Penaeus japonicus | reverse complement strand
TTTTGTTTTTTTTTTAGATTTATTTATCTTATTTAATTTATCATTTGTGGCTCTTTAATAAAGCTCATTCTCTCTGCCTTGAGACTTGTTCAGTTAATTTGGATAACTGTTTGCGTGTGAAAGGGTTCGTAGATAGTGTTTTGTAATAGGTGTGATGTTGTAATGGCTGTCTGAGTAAGGCTTAAAGACAGGTTTTCGCGCAAAGGAGGGCGTGGAAAGATCGTGCACGATAATTCAGATTCTTTTATTAAATTTGTGGGTTTTTAAGCGCACTCGGATAAAAGAGGGAAAAAATGTTGAAGTGATTATCAAAACGGTATTATAAAAAAAAACGAATCATGAGTTATAGAGAAAAGGTCGATGAGAAAAGGAAACAAACGTGTAAAAAAGTTATTCAAAGGAAAATTAAAAATAGAGGAAATAAAGGACGATGATGGAGGGAACATAGAGACAGAAACTTAGACAAAATTCAATAAAAAGATGAGAAAAGAAAACAGGACGAAAGAAGAAGAAATGATTGAAAGAAAGAGGCGGCGGAAGAAGCAAAGTAAAAAGGATAAAAGAGGGAAGCTAGAGGAAAATAAGCCAAAACAAGAGAGGAGGAGGAGGAGGAAAAGGAGGGACAAGAGAGGAAGAAATAAGAGAAGAACAAGAAGATGATGGGAAGATTAAGAAGGAAGATAAGCAGATGAGAAGAACAAAGGTGAAGCCCAAAACAACTTTCCAAATTTGCACATGCAAGGACCTTGCCCAATCACACCAATGGGCGTGCCTTTGGGCTTCCTCCTCTAACAGGAGACTTACCGAAGGAGGAGTGCCCCCTCTCCTTGAAGCATCTCTCTCCTTCCTTGAATTCGATAAGAGATTAAGGATTATCTTATATTCTCGTATACCATCACCATGTCGGTTTTATCAGTTTTAAAAAGTTTTATCTTTATTTTGGGAGATAATGGTTGTGGTTTTTAGTGTTTATTAGTTGGTTGTCCGATTAATGATTTGGTGAGGATGGGAATAAGGGTAATGGTGGTAATGTATCGGGATAGTGATGATAGTGATAATGGCAAAATAATACTTTCATTGGTGGGTAACAATTGGTAACAGGTGTAGTAAGTTTAGCAATGTTCATAAACTTTATTAATTATGGTGTTGGATAAGGATAAATGTAGGGAGTTAGTAGTAGTAGTAGTGTAGTGGTGTGTTAGTAGTTAGATTGTAGTTTGTGGTAGTTAGTAAGTAGTATTGCTATTACTATTACTACTAGTATACTACTACTACTACTATACTTCTTGGCTACCTCCTCCTATTATATTTCTGCTATACTTCTAATAATAAATTAAGACTTTATATTAAATAACAGTTTTTAATATTAGTAATTTAAGTCTTAATCTCGGATAGAAGCAGCCAAGGCAATTCTTTTTAGCTAGTGGAGTTAGCAAAAAAAAATAACAAAGTCTTGCAGTTTATGAAAGTAGTTTTATTCAACATTGGAAGGGAAAGTTGAAGATGAATATTATTATTGCTATATACTTCTAACGTTCTAATATGATATAAAATCAAAATTTTAACCAAAGGTGGATCGGAAAACAGGAGAACAGGTTAGATGAGAGAGAATTAAGAATAGTGAGGAGATGGGAGTTGGTGTGGAAAAAAGGAGGAGGAGGGAAAGAGGAGGTTGAGGAGGAGGTGGTGGGTAAGGAGGGGAGCGAGGAGGAGAGGAGGTGGAAGGAGGAAAAGGAGGAGGAGCGGAGGATCCCAGGAGGAGGAGTGAGGAGGAAGAGGAGTAGGAAAAGGAGGAAAGGAAAGAGAAAAGGAAATGGGAAGAGGAAGAAGGATGGAAAAGGAGGAGGAGGGTGGAAGAGGAGGAAGGGGGGGAGGAGAAGGAGGAGGAGGAGGAGGAGGAAAAGCGAGAAGGAGGAGGAGGAGGTGGGATGTCCAATATGGAAAATGGGCGACGATTAAGAAGACAAGTGATAAGTAGTAAGAGAGAAAACTCGAGGAGGAAGAAGAGGAAGGGTGAGGGGATAGAATATTATTGAGGAAGAGGATGATGATACCAAAACAAAAACAATGATAAATGTGAGACTTGAAGAAAGAAAGAAAAGAGAATACAAATAACACAATGAAGGAAGGGAAGAGAGAAATATGAACGGAAACGAGGCGCCGATGATGGAGATTAATAAAAAAAAAAAAAAAAAAATAAACGTCATTGTAAAATTATGAAAAATAAGAAAGAAGAGGATGGAAAAGAAAGAGGAGGCGCCTGTAATCCAAGTCTTGAGTTTTAAACAACTACAGGCCTGTTTGTGAGGTTGTTTGTCTGTCATCATAGGACGGGGTTGTTGTAGGACTTAATAAGACACTCCTGGGGGCAGTGACAAGGGGGGAGGGGAACCGGGGGGGGGGAGGGGGGGGTAGGGTGGGTGGGGAGGGGGCAGACCTGAACTGAAGAATTGTTGCCTTAGGACGTAATCGCTCACTAAATCCTTGCCTTGTTGTGGTTATAAGATGTCTTTGATAGGTGTCTTATGACGCTGATGAACCAGACCGTATTGGGTTCTTTGTTAATTGGGTTTATCGATAATTTTAATGACGCGGCAAATGAAATGGAGGATAAATAGGTGTGGAGGATTTGTTAAAGCATGGGGAGAAAGAGAGAGAGAGAATCGAGGTACAGGAGAGAGAGTGAGATGTGTGAGGGAGAGTAGGAGGAAGAGAGATGGAGAGAGAGGAGAGAGAGTGTGAGAGAGTAGTATGGAGAGAGTGAGAGAGGAGAGTTCAGAAGAGGAGAGAAGAGAAAGAAAGAGAGGGAGAGGAGAGGAGAGAGAGAGAGAAAAGAGAGAAGAGAAGTAAGGAGAGGAAAAGGGAGGAAAGAGAGAGAGAGAGAGAGGGAGGAGGAGAGAGTAGAGAGAGAAGTAAGTGAAGGATGAGAGAGAGAGAGAGTAAGAGAAGGGCGAAGAGACGTATAAGAAACAATCAATTAGTAAGGAGAGAGAACAGAATGTCCAGTAATTGAAATCGTTAATATCAGTTCATGATTTCTCTCCCTTGACCCCGATGCATCGACCTGATGTGATCAACGAATTCGAAAACGCTTTTTACCAATTAGTGGAATAGTGATATCCAGTTGAGTCTGATATGTCCCACTTCGAGTGTGGTTGACTGACAGTGTAACTATACTGCATGTATGCAACACTACACAAACACACACAGGTACTCATATATATGTATATTATACTGTATGTGTGTGTTATTATGTATATATAATAATATTTTATATATTAATAAATATATATATATATATATATATATATATATATATATTATATAATATATATATATATATATATATATATAATATATATATTATGTATATAATTAAATATATATATATAGATATATGTATTATATATATATTATTATATATATATATATATATATATTATATATATATATATATAATATATATATACTATATAGATATATATATATATATATAATATATATTTATATAAAAATATAAAATGTTATTTATAAATGTATATGTGTGTGTGTGTGTGTGTGTAGAGATGTGTTGGTGTGTATGTGTGTGTAATATGTATTATGTTAGTGTTATATTTTTATAATAAATATATATATATATATATATAATATATCATATATTTATATATATATATATTTATATATATATATATATTTATAGTGTGTTTTTGTTTTGTGCGTGGTGATTTTTTTTTTTTTTTTTTTTTTTTTTTATTTTTTTTTTTTTTTTTTTTTTTTTTTTTTTTTTTTTTTGTTTATTTTGTTGCGTCTACAATACGTATGATATATTTCTTGTGTTGAGCGTATATAGATATTTATCGTGCTTGTCAATATACGGTTATTCACATCACGATGCTCATACAAAGTAAGCAACCAAGTATATTCAACAGTTTCTATACCCCATTGCAAGTATTACACCCACCGTTATAGCCCTATTTATCAATCCGTTAAAACACATAGCACTGTAGCAACTCGTTTTACAAACACAATAGTGGGCTGAAGTTGACGGACCGTAAGGTCAATATTGCTCGTTAAACAGAGCAAAGTACGCCTATATGTGGATTAGGTCACGTTGTTGACCCTGTTACCTGAGAGAAAACCCCGACATCTCAGGTGGAGGCACACGTGGGAGGGTGGGTGGGTTGAAAGGGGGGGGGGGGGGGGGAGGGGAGGGGGGGGGGAGAGGGGAGAGGTAAGACTGAGGGACATGATCGTTTTGTTCTTTTTCTTCTTCTTCTTTTTCTTCTTCTTCGTCGTCGTCTTTTTCTTCTTCTTCTTCTTCGTCTGTTTATCTTCTTCTTCTTCTTCTTCGTCTGTTTATCTTCTTCTTCTTCTTCGTCTGTTTATCTTCTTCTTCTTCTTCGTCTGTTTATCTTCTTCTTCTTCTTCTTCGTCTGTTTATCTTCTTCTTCTTCTTCTTCGTCATCTTCTTCTTCTTCTTCTTCTTCGTCATCATCTTCTTCTTCTTCTTCTTCTTCGCCATCTTCTTCTTCTTCGTCTTCTTCTTCTTCATCATCATCATCATCATCTTCTTCTTCTTCTTCTTCTTCTTCGTCATCTTCTTCTTCATCTTCTTCTTCTTCGTCATCTTCTTCTTCTTCGTCATCTTCTTCTTCTTCGTCATCTTCTTCTTCTTCTTCTTTAGCGGGGAGGGGCAGAAAGAGACTTTTTTTTTTTTTTTTTTTTTTTTGGGGGGGGGGTATTTGGAGGAACCAGACTGGTGAAAGAGAGAGACTTTTATAAGAAATATTACCGTTATTACCAAATCTAATGCTCTTATTGCAATTACCATTATCAATATCATTACTAATAAAAAAACATTACACAATGCTCGAAATTTTTATTGACATTATCACCATTACTGATATATCCATTAGGAGTTCATTATGACAAAAGTAGAAAAAAAAGTATAAATTAGACTGACTAATTTCACAACGCGAGAGATGTTATTGACGGGTTTCGCATTACATGTAATTCCGACCAAGAAGTGATTCGAAACGCGCCAATTACATCTCTCGTGCTGTGAAATTATTCTGTCTAATTTAAACCTCTTTTTTTTTTTTTTTTTTTTTTTTTTTATTTTTTTTTTTTTTTTTTTTTTTTTTTTTTTTTTTTTTTTTTGCCAGTAGGATCATCATTATCCATCTTATTCTTGCTGTGATTGAGCATTTATTAGATCTTTTATAATCGGTGATAGTGTTATTATTATTCCAATCACAAACTCCATTATCAATACATTTGCAAAGAT
>NW_028234425.1:37551347-37553847 GCF_977035675.1 Penaeus japonicus | reverse complement strand
TACAGATTTGTCCTGTCGTAAAGAAATGGTTACTTAGAGTATATAGATACAGTGGTCCCTCTTCATATCACTGTGATTACTGTACTTCCCGAGATGAGTGTCATAGAGTTGATGAATGGCTTAAACGTAATGTATGCTCTGTTTCTTATATCATTTCCTGTTGACATATATATATACATGAAGCTACAAGCTGGAGAGAGTCGGGAAAGGTCACGCCAGCCGAAGATTGATAAATTTAAGCTTGTGTATGGATCTGTGCCTTTGTAAAAGAAAGGTAAAAAAATATGATGCGTGTTTATGAGAAAACGTATACGTGTTATGAAACATGTATAAGCGTTGGTACATGCGAGAAAATATATGAATGTGCTTGTCTTTGCGAATATGTACATAAAATATATGAATGTGCTTGTCTTTGCGAATATGTACATGCGTGCGTGTATGTGTCAGTATCTGTATGTTTACGTATGCACGTCCGACTGAATAATAAGAGCCGCTGCTGTGCAAGGCAGTCCCGCTAGAGGGAATAACTACCCCGAGTTGTCTGACTGATTCTCCACGGCCTCCGCCCCCCTCTACGCCCGTGGATTGAGAATGATGGGCGTGTAATTCAGTGTTTTTCTGATGCTTCCCACCGCTACCCGGAGGCAGAGGGGCGTGCGTGAGACTGGAGGTGCCTGTCGTGTAGAGTTCTCTCACGCCCGCAGATCGCGCTTCGTAATTGATTTTTAAGTGAAGACGTATCAAAGGAGCTACCCGGACGCTGGGATTCCTTTGGAGATTGTTCGGGTGACGGATGGCTGCCAGGAACCGAAGTCGGATGCTCTGGATCGGGGAAAAGGGGGGGCGTTTCGGCTTGATTACTGAACGTTACATACGTACGCACACACACATATATAAGTGTGTGTGTGTGCACATACATGCGAATACGCACACACACATCTATAAGTGTGTGTGCGTACATACATGCAAATACGCACACACACATCTATAAGTGTGTGTGTGCACAAACATGCAAATACGCACACACACATCTATTAGTGTGTGTGTGCACATACATGCGAATACGCACACACACATCTATAAGTGTGTGTGTGTGCACATACATGCGAATACGCACACACACATCTATAAGTGTGTGTGTGCACATACATGCAAATACGCACACACACATCTATAAGTGTGTGTGCGTACATGCACGCAGCCTGGCCTTCTCGCGTGGCCTTCTTGCGCAAAGCCCCGGCAAAGAATCAAACAGAAACGATCTGGGTTACTCAGCGCAGGTAGGACACGTCACCTTTCCCTCGTGTCTGCTTTGTGTCTGCTTTGTTCGGAGACGAAGCACGCCAATCAGCTGAGCTCCTGTAAACATACTGCTTTATGATCGGTTTCTCTGCGCTATAAGTTACGTACTTGATTATGCAGTTCAAGTTGAAATACGGCGTAGTAACCGTAAATTCAGAGCGCCTTGCAATTTGCGGTTTAGCCATTGGCAATTCGAATTATCCTATCAGCCATAGCGTAGTATTGGCACATGTTCTTGCAGTGTATCATCCAGATCATGGCGCCATTGTGCCTCTTATAAAAAAAAATCTTGGAGCGCCGTTTAGTCCGGGAGACAACCTGCCCGTGGTTCCTTCTGTGATACGCGCGTTTTTCCCTCTTGGACTCGAGCCACGCAAGGCCGCTATTTCCGTGGGTCCCTCGCCGCTACAACCTCCTTCTTGGCTGAATTCCTGTGGTCAGCAGCTTTCTGACCTCGCCCTGCGATTTTTGCTTGAAGAACGGTCTATTACAGATTAATTTCAGGATGAGCTGCGCTAAAATTTAATTTGCAAGTGTTAAGGCACCAGGAGGTTATTTTACAAGGTGGCTTAACTGGTGAGATTTTGCCTGGAGGTTTCTAACATCTGGACACATTTTTTTTTTAAATCTGTCAATGCTCGGGCTTTCCGAACTCCATTGATATGCTCAAAGGCTTCTGTTTTATGCAGATTATGCTTTTGAAAATTATGGTGGGTGAGAATCATGTATGTTTTACATTACTGATCTTCCTGTAACAACTTTCGCCATGCTACTTAGATCACAATGGTAATATCATCGCGTCAACTATTTATTACCATTTTTTATTGCAGTCGAAAACTTTAGCATCATTTATTACCTCATTTACTCCACCATTATGTAAAACGCCCGGGCGCAATAAAACGAAGTCCAAAACCAAAGGTACGAAGAGCATTCGCCGCACCGTGCACGCCAAGAGAGGGAGAAATCGCTAGAGGTTTCGGCGTATGAGGAGGTCGGCGAGTTAGATTTCCGCGTCGCTTAAGTTGCTCCGAAGGCCAGGAACAGCGGGAGAAAGATGCCGGAAGCGATCTCGGGGTATTTCACTTCCCACCTTGTTCCTTCCTCCTCTCCTGTCTCCCTTCCTCCTGTCTTCCTTTCCCTCCTCTGCCCAAAGACGAATCGTTTCTCTTCCTCTTAAGAAAAGGTAATTTAGGTTTGA
>NW_028234425.1:37520919-37525919 GCF_977035675.1 Penaeus japonicus | reverse complement strand
GGGAGAGAGAGAGAGAGAGAGAGAGAGAGAGAGAGAGAGAGAGAGAGAGAGAGAGAGAGAGAAAGAGAGAGAGAGAAAGAGAGAGAGAGACAGGAGAGAAGGCAGGGCAGAGAGAGACAGGAGAGAAGGCAGGGCAGAGAGAGAGAGAGAGAGAGAGAGGGGGGGAGAGAGAGAGAGAGAGAGAGAGAGAGAGAGAGAGAGAGAGAGAGAGAGAGAGAGAGAGAGAGAGAGAGAGAGAGAGAGAGAGAGAGAGAGAGAGAGAGAGAGAGATGAGAGAAGGCAGAGCAATGAGAGAGACAGGAGAGAAGGCAGGGCGGAGAGAGAGACAGGGGTTTTAGGGAAAGTGAGGAGAATGGGATGGAAATAAATGGAATGGAGTGGGAGAATTGGGGGAGGGGGGAGAAGAAGAGAAAAGTGACGGGGTTAAAGGAATGAAAAGAGGGAACACACAGGGAGAGAGAAAAGCAAGGGCACGAGGGAGTTAAACTGATCCTAGTACGATAACAAGCCCAGTCCCAAGTGTCACAGAAGCTCGTAAAACAGATGTTCAGCTCGACGTTTCACCGTACGATATACGAGCGATCTTAGACGTGACGCAATTTGCGCCCTGTCAAGGACGTCATAACAAAATTATATGTTATTACGGTCATTTTCTGAAAGGCCGATTTGTTCTTTTCATCACCTGAGAGCTCAGGTATCAGCAGTGCTGGCAAGATACCTCAGCTACGAGCGATAAAGATCTTGGAAGCTAACCGATTTCACGCAGTGGAGAATCAGCGGAGATGTAATGGGTTGACCGGAGGCAACCGTGCAATTTAACAATAAAGGGGATTATTACAGCACGGACGTAGTTAAGCGATAGCATCGGCTATCTCTGCGCCCTGGAGATTTGTCTAGGCATCAGTTATCACCCGGTATAATTACGAGACGCAAGGCTTGTTGCTCTGCGGTGTCCCGTGTGGGAGCTCTGCATCTTTCCATGATAAAGTAACATTCAACATTCACACATAAGGATTTGAAAGTGTGTGATTATGCATGTTTGTGGATTGGGTCATGTTTCCGTTTTGGTTCATCTTCTCTGATAATTCATCTATTTAGCAGCCTGATAAAAATGTCTCCTTTCCTCATAAGAATTCAACCTATTTTCGTAAAAAAATACATTACTGTAAAGCAGCGAAGCGAAAATAGTAATCATGTTCATACTTAAAAAAACAATAGATTTACCACAAAACCGGTTCATGTTCTTTGTAAAGTACGGTTGGTTCAGGGCTTCAAGATTATGGTAATTTGAAGTTTCATTTCATTCTTATATCTATTTATGCCGTTATTTGCATATTTGAACAATGGGTCGAATATAAATACCAGATAAGGATTAATTCATTAAGGGACTATGTCAAGGAACTTTTATAAGTTTCCATAAAACTTTATCAGTTCAAGATGTTCCTGCTTGTAGAACCTCAAGCAAGCGTTTTCTTTCTTTCTATTTTTTTTTTTACTACTTTTTAGACAATTTGCGGAGTGGAATGTGGTTTTACATCTTATTTACTGCCAACATATGACAGGATTTTTACACCTTCGATTAAAACTCCACTAAAATCCCAAGTCTTCTGTGAACACTTTACTGGTATGACTTTCTGCGCTGTCTTTGTCTTGTCCCTCACCTTTGATTTGTTTTGTGGTGGTTTACATTATACTTCAAAGAAAAAAAGAGCATTTGTCTTAGACTTGGGCTAGATTGAGATGAGACTAGTAGAGTCCATGTCGAGAATGATAAGTTTATACTTTGTATTCAGCTTGAAGATTATCTGTTCACATTTCCAAGGTTTCTTAGTTGGTGTCACTTTTGTGCACTGTACCAGAATACAAAAATCTTTTACATTTTGTAAATGCTTCCTGCATTGTTAAGGACTTTCTTAGGAGAGAGAGAGAGAGAGAGAGAGAGAGAGAGAGAGAGAGAGAGAGAGAGAGAGAGAGAGAGAGAGAGAGAGAGAGAGAGAGAGAGAGAGAGAGAGAGAGAGAGAGAGAGAGAGAGAGAGAGAGAGAGAGAGAGAGAGAGAGAGAGAGAGAGAGAGAGGTTTTCATGTTGTCTCGGCTATCGGTCTTATGAAAAATCGCTATCATGAAAAACAAGAGCAGGGATATATGTTCACATTTCCATAGGTTCCCTTAGATTTTTTTTCTTGAAGGGCGATCATTTCCCACAAAAGCTAACGAGGCTATAACTTTGCAAATCTACCATTATGATATAATAATTACCTGAATATATTTTATCTTACCGTAATGCCCCCAAACCGGTTAGAGGCAGTCGCTGCTACTCTTCCATTTTCTTCTCTTCTTTTACTTTATATATATATATATATATATATATATATATATATATATATATATATATATATATATATATATATATATATATATATATAAGTATCAAGATATTGGGCACGCATGAACAGAGTCACCATATTGATGATGATGATGATGATGATGATGATGATGATGATGATGATGATGATGATGATGATGATGATGATGATAATGATGATGATGATGATGATGATGGCAACAATAATACGAATGATAATAATAGTGTTTCCTGGAATAATGATGTTGGTAAAGTATCAGTAATAATGAGTGTAACAAAAATCAGGATAACAATTAGAATGAAAATCAAAATAACATTAGTCGTAATCTTGTTATTGATAACCAAGGTAGAAATTGTGGAAATAATGATAATAGTAATGGAGATAAAAACGACAAAAACAATAGTACCAGTAAAGATAAAACGGATAATAATGAGGACAACTTTGGGGAAGCAATTGGACCAGTGGTAATGCATACACTCTTTTATACAGTATTCCACATACACACACACACACACACACATACACACACACTATATATATATATATATATATATATATATATATATATATATATATATATACATATATATATATATATATATATATATTATATATATATGTATTCCACACACACATATATATATATATATATATGATATTATATAATACAGTATATATATATATATATATATATTATATATATATATATATATATATATTATATTATATATATATATATACAGTATATATATACTGTATATGTATATATTATATATATATATATATATATATATATATATATTATATATATATATATATATATTATATATATATATAGTGTGTATGTGTGTGTGTGTGGAATATACACACACACCACACACATACATATATATATATATATATATATATATATATATATATATATATTATATATATATATATATGTATATATATTATATATATATATATATATATATATATATATATATATATATTTATATATATATATGTAGTACATATTATATATATATATATTATTATATATATATAATATATATATATATATATATATATATATATATATATATATATATGTATGTATATTACATATATATATATATATATATATATATATATATATAGATAGATAGATAGATAGATAGATAGATAGATAGATAGATAGATAGATAGATAGATATAGTGTGTGTTTGTGTGTGTGTGTGTGTGTTTGTGTATGTGTGTGGCTATCCATATATATAAACGGATGTATGTGTGCCTGTGTGTGTATGCTTCTCAGAACTCCGACCTACATCCCTACCCGTCAGCACAACAACTGGATAAGTTTTCTAGCTTTTTTTGGGGGGAGAACAGTTATTTCCCTTCTATGACCTTCATCTACCCTAGTCGTTAGTTGCATGATCAGAAAAGGAGATCCCTAGACTAGAAAGTAATCTGAAAATGGCCTACAAACATTTTGTTAGGCATAATTATTATATAAGAGAAAGCCGTTGAGAAAGTACCAGCAAATGTGGACCGTACATGAATATCATGGCAATGCAGTTTTGTTTTTCCAAGAATGGCCAAATATGCATTAAAGCAATTATTATCCTGAATCTAACAAGATAGCCTTCTCTTCATGAAGCATTTTACTAAGTTTTACAAGTCCCAGTGATCAAGCATATTTGTAATTGCTCATTGAGGTCAGAAAGGTATTCCAAATAAAGATAAAAATTGCAAACGAGATCATTAATCATCAAATTACGTCAAGTCTTCTAGTTCTCGGAGAAAATAATTGAATTGAATATACTCAAAATCGATTGATCAGCTATGAATGTGCAATTAAACCTCCAATTCAATTTGTGTTTAGCAAATCAAACTCATCAGTCTGCAATTGGCACCTTGACCAGTGACATCTACGTGAGCTGTAACTAAAACGAGTTTACTCCTTCCATTTGCTTAGATCTCCTTTGATGCTGTTAACTAGTGAATCCCTTTAAATATCTAAAACCACTGCGGAATCACGACTGAATAAAACTCATGGTTCAAATTATACTTAGAATATAGGAGACAATATGGCACTCATAAGCAAGTAAATATTTATCTATGCAACATCTCCGGCAGGGTATCTCGGGGAGCAATTTTGGGACAATACATTTTTTTTTTTTTTTTTTTTTTTTATCTTTTAACGGATTTTTATTTTATTTTTTTTTTTTTTCAAATTCACCCTTTTCGCATATGATTGTAGTATACAATTAACCTCGAAATTTTAGGACTCTATCAGTTTCTTATCTTCCATGGGTACACTTCAATGCCCGCAACAATCATTAAAAATAAAGTAGATTTAAGAAAAATCGTCAAAACAAAACTGAAAAGGACACAGATAGATATCAGGTTCGGCCTTAAACAAACAGTGTGGAAATTGTATCATGCTAGACAGCAGTGACGAGAAGGAGGAAGAGGAGGAAGGGGAAGAAGAAGAGGAGGAGGAGGAGGAGGAGTAGTAGATGAATAGGTGGAGGTGAAGGAAGAGGAGGGGGGGGGGTGGAGGAGGAGACAACTCGATCATTTATCACAATCTAATTCAGTGTCATACAGTTAGCGTTGCAGCTGCAGTCAACACTTCGATGTGTTTAATTG
>NW_028234425.1:37488419-37493419 GCF_977035675.1 Penaeus japonicus | reverse complement strand
GTCCAACAGGAGGGAGGGAGGGAGGGAGGGAGGGAGGCGCAAATACCTTTTCAATAAGGTAGAAAACCACTAATCTTACTTTAAAGATAACTTCCCCAGAATGTAATTAAAAACCGGGATAATAGCATACCATTTACTCTACTTGGTATGTGGGGATACTCATATTTTATCATTATTTTTTTTTTTCATTTATTTCTTTTTGATATAACTTCTGTGTGTTTGTCGTGTTCTTACGTCTTTCCGTGTTCTTGTTTCTCTTTTGGTTTGTCTGTGATGGTTTTTCTTTAATGTGTAGCCTTCGTTTTTATAGTCTTGTAAGCACTACGTTTGATTCGTTAATTTGCAACTTTTAAATCATCTTTATTATAGAACTGAAGTCGCTGATCTTCCGACTTGATTTATATTTTTAGGGTACTCTTAATCAATTAATGATTTATAAAAAGAAAAAAAAATCTTTCCAGATATTTTCATTTTGTAATCCGATTTCAATTTGTAATTTATTAAGAATTGCCAAGTCTTCCTTTCCGAAACAAACGAAAACTGCTTCTAAAGGACAGTGACCTCGTGTGTATGACGCGGATACGAGGCTGAAGTGACCTGGTATTCTTTTGATCTTTGGTTTATACATGTGACCCAAGAATAGGGGAAGCCTTAAGCCAATTGGGATGATGGGGCCCGCCTTACTTAGATCTGTTTGGTCTTTGGTTTATTGACTCACGTGTAGCTTTTTAGCGCATTTTTTATTGTTTTCCTTTTTACCATAGAAAAAAAAATTCTACATTATTGTTTTTTTTTCATATTTCTTTGATTTACTTAGTGGAAGTTAGTTGAGAATCACCAGAATTGTTCCCAATTGGACCCCGCACCTCCTAAGCCCGGTCCTGGCCACGAACTCGTGAATTATACCCATTCTGTAGCATTTTATATATATATATATATATATTTTATGATCTCAATCAGTTTCTAGAAACTACGGTATCATACAGCATAAGTGCCAAAAAAAAGTAAGAGTATGAGATTTCGACATTATTATGTTTTCAGGAGTTGGATGTGATCAGTAAGATATATATATATATATATATTTAAGACATCTCTTTAGTGAAGCTTTTTGGCTGAGTTGATTTTATTTGAAAAGCATCTTGAGTGAATTCTGTGCCATCGTGTTGCATGACTTTTTTTTTTTTTTTTTTTTTTTTTTTTTTTTTTTTTTTTTTTTTAAGCCGTTTTCCGGAGGATCCCTTTAGACGTTTTATTTAAGTTAACTTTTTCCGTAAGATTTTAACGTGTGTTCCAGTTGCTAACAGTGTTTTATATGGAATTTCACACGGTTATTTGATATAACAATAATAGCAATTTCTATAGTAAAAAAAAAAAAAAAAAAAAAATCTGCCATTTTACGTATCAGTTGAGTATTTGCAAGCAATTCATTCTAATTTGGATGAACCTAATTAGTCCTAAGAGTTTCCAGCAGATTTGAGGGAATGTAGTTAATGTGTAAACTGCTTGGAATTTACATCCACTTTTCAAGTTATCTATACACACACACACACACACACACACATATATATATATATATATATATATATATATATATATATATATATATATATATATATATATATATACGATGGCCTATGTTGAATGCGGTGTATTTGTTGTTTATCAATTTTAAATTTTACTATTTATTTTTACCAGTAGATGCATTGTTTTTACATGCATAATTATTATTGCAGTTTACTCCAATAATTTCATTAAAATACGCTGAATACATTTTCTAATAAACTATGAACTGAGAATTATATTAATATTAACACTATCTGGCACACAGACATGAGGGTGGCTCTGTGGTGGGAAAAATAGTTAAAAAAAGGAAAGGTTACATACACTAAACATATATAGGCATATGCATGAATACATGTATATGTGTGTGTGTGTGTTTGTGTGTGTGTGTTTGTGTGTGTGTGTGTGTGTTTGTTTGTGTGTTTGTGTTTGTGTGTGTATGTGAAACGAGAGAAGGTCGGGAAAATTTAACAATATTCATTATGCTATATAAAACCATGCCAAAAGTAAAATTCAACAGCATTTTTACACGAATGCATGAAGCTTCAACCCCCCCCCCCTCCTTTTGGTTAGAATCGTTTTCTTTTGTCAGCTGTAAAGAGTTTAAGTTAATAGCTGTAAATAAAGGAGACCTTGGTTAGAATCGTGCTCTTTTGTCAGCTGTAAACGAGTTAATTTGATAGATGTAGATCAAGGAGACCGCTTAACAACACGAAAGTTATGATTAACACATTTTGATTGAAACTCGCATCATGAATTTTGATGAAACGCGTCAACTACACGTCTTGCATTGTGAAGTTATCCAGCCTAATTCATGCCTTTATTCATATTTGCACAAACTTGTCATATCGGTATAACCAAAGCGATCGCCGCAGCTAGTTTGAGTTAGTCGAAGGTCTCATGACTGGCGGAAATTTAGGCGAGTGTGGTTGTGATCGCCTCGAGTTCTGTTTTATTAACTTGTTCCCACGGCCATCCGTCGCTGTGGATTCGGGGATGAAATTCGGAGTGAGCTTTTAATTAATGACTTGTTTTACATTCACAAGAACATCGTTGACGTGTCATAAATTCCACGTTGAAGGCTATTCAACACTGCTTTCTCTTGCGTCTGTATTCTTCAAACGACTATTAGATCCTTTGCTAAGTCTCCCTGGTGTCTCTACTAAGTGGCTCATTTCATCATAATGAAATATAATGAAATATGATATAATGACTATAATGGTGTGAAATAAAACACTGGTGTTTTTGTTAAGTCTAAACCTAATAATGGTAATGATGGTGATAATAGTTATGATAAAAATAACACCATCAATAACGTAACAGCAACAAAATGATAACGATGATGATGATAATAATAACAACAGAGATAATAGCAGAATTAGCTTTATTCAAAAGTATGTTTTCGGCATTAGAAGAAATCAAGCGAGGCAATATTTCTACGCTACAGTACATGCCGCTTGATATACCAAGTGTACCCCTTAAGTGGCTAATCATCGTTTTCTGTCACTCTGTGTCACCAAACCCTTGTCTCATTTACATCTGCTCGGAAGAGGCAAAGAATTTGTACAGGGCTGTTCCATGTGTGGGGGGGGGGGGTCACTAACCTAAATAGCAAAAGGTGAAAAAAAAAATATATATATCACGGATGACCCGAAAACCATCATGGTATGCAAAAAGTTACAAATATTTTCATTTGACCCGGTTGGCAACATGAAGTGTTGCACATTGCGACATTACTCATATATATATATATATATATATATATATATATATATATATATATATATATATATATATGTATATATATGCACATATATATATATATATATATATATATATATATATATATATATATATATATATATATATATATATATATATGTATATATATATATATATATATATATATATATATATATATATATATGTATCTATCTATATATATATATATATATATATATATATATATATATATATATATATATATATATAAATGTATATGTATACACACATACACACATATATATTTATATATAAATATATATATTATATATATATATATATATTTATATATATATATATATAAATATATGTATATATATGCATACATATAATTATACATGTATTTGTATATGTGTATATATATATATATATATATATATATATATATATATATATATATATATATATATATATATATGCATATGTGTGTGTTTGTATGCATGTATGTATATTTATATATGTGAGTGTATGTAAATATATGTATATTTATATATACATATATACAGTACTGGGAAAATTAATAGACAATTTTTGGGATTCTTCACTTTTTTATCTTTACCACTTCATATCTTCACAAATATATTACTTACATTGCCTTTTTTTTTAATAATGCAGAGAAATCTTTAATCTACATAAAATAATTGATTATATAATGATTATATTATTTTTGAATTATAAGAATCATGTTTTTGGATTGTTACTCGTCTCCACACAAAATTACCTCGTCCCTCAGCCTTGTGTTCTTAAACCATTTCCACACATATCCACGTTCCCGGAATTCCGGTTTCTAATCATTGTTTATATTACCTAATGTGTGTGCTAATGTCCCAGTATCAATTGACCCATAATTAGTCGTAGAAGTCATTAAGGATAACCTGTTGAAGCATCATGGGCAGAGGAAAAGACTTGAGTCAGGCTGATTTTTCAGCAATCGAAATTTATCTACAAGAAACATCCCTCGACTGTAAAGAAATCGCTCATAAAGTTGGTGTATCATTATCTAGTGTGTACAGAGTGAAAAGGAAGATTGAAAATATCGAAAATTACGAGCCAAAACGTGTTGGGAAGTGTGGAAGGAAATCCTGTACCAACCCAAGACAGGAGAGAAGAAAAGGCTGGCTTGGGCCAAGGCACACAACCACTGGACATCTGATGACTGGGAACTGGTAAATATGCATTAAATTTTGCTGAATTTGTTGTTTTTCTACACAAATTAATTAAAATAACTATTTCTCAAAATAAAATAGCGAATATTTCATGTTTGATTCAAGATGCTGCATCTAAATTGAAAAAAAAATGTTTTTGTTCCAATTCATGTTTGATGAAACCCACTTGAGGACTGGGGTTTACAAAGCTGTAATTTAAGTTTGAATGAAAAAAATCAATTAATTTGTTTTGTTTGCATCCAGGTATGTTTCTCTGATGAAGCAATGATGGAAATACTGAGTGATAGGCGAAAATTCGTGAGGAGGACGCCAAAAGAGAAGGACCACCCTGACTGTCAGAAGACTGTAGTCAAGTTCCCTTCCAAAGTCATGGTTTGATCCATCATGTCTGCACAAGGTACAGGTCGTTTAAAGATCGTGGATGGCGCTCTGAATCAAGACGGATATCTTAAGATAATAAATAAACGCCTGGTACCCCAATTTCGTGAATGG